>NC_139943.1:31816381-32076381 GCF_963454915.1 Gymnoscopelus microlampas
AGATGGGTGGGCCGCATGCATTTTCAAAGCATTTGATCAGCAATGATCAATCAATAGATTGTGTTCTGGCTCAATGTTCTTGGATCAATGGAACTAACATAGTTTACTTCATCTTCCTATTAATCACTATCAACATGGAAACTCATTTTTCAAGGTTTTAATACTATAGAGGGGTAATGCGGTGTTTAGTTTTCTCATGCATATAATCCCTCTGCTGAACAAAAGCTGGGGATTCCATTTTAATTTAGGACAGTACATCACTGATGAGAGTGGAAAATATTATTATAGAGAATATCGTTGCTTACTTTTCAGGAAATTAAGAAAAAAAAAAGAACCTGTGTTCCAATGGATCCAATGTTGTTTTATTCACAAGCTCGTATTAATACTTTTCGTTGGTTCAATATTTATGCAGACACACTTAACCAATTTCACTTTAAAAAAATTGCAAAAATATCTGATCTACAAGCTCACAACGCGCCACAAAGCAATGCTATTTTTGCTACTTTTGCGTGACAGTGTTGTATGATGAAGTAGGGCACCTCATAATGAAAAACAAAACAAAGATTTGAAAAATGTAGATAGCCTACAAGGTTTCTGCCGGTCAGCAATGATGTACAGTAACACTATAAGCCACAGAAATGGTTTATATGACAGTATATAGGTCATGTGTTTACTAAAAACTACTGACCGTTTTGCATACAATGGAGAAATACAATGAAACATTCATTTTTAGCTGCTGCACAGAATGTTTTGTTCAGTCCTTTATAGGAATAACATTTCCTTTGAACAATATCAGTTAAAAAACGGTTTAGACCAATATATTGACACAATAAGCTATAATGAGGTGAACAAAAGTATCTTAATCTCCAATTAATGGTGGGCATTGTGCGCTCTCTCTGCTCGTGTGTACTGTACACAAAGTAAAATCCTCAGTGATAATTAATTATTTATAACTCTGAGAGTGTACAAAATGTAACCAAATGGAGCTGTAAGGGTCCATTTGGTTGCATTTTGTACACTCAGAGTTACATTAACACCAAGGATTTTACTTTGTATGTTATGCTTTCGTGCGAGAACGTACAATAGGGTGCGTACACAGCAGAGCCAGGTACAAAACAGCCTTTTGAGTCAGTGGAAGAAGAGCAGTGTTGAGGCTTTGGGGGTCTAAAGCCAGGGCTTGATTTCACAAGCCCCCCATCAAACATTCATGATGTATCCATTACAGGTATTTAGTACCTAGTGGAAGCTGAGAGGGGAGCCTTTTAGCCACAAATCACAGACAAAAAAACAGATACATGTATACATAAATTGTCTTCTCCTTTTTTATATAAAAACATAAATATACTTTATGTATGTACACTAGTATATGGATTTTGATGTTTTGCTTTTGGTACTTATTGTTGTACTTATTGTTATTGTTATGCTCAGTGAGAAAAGAGCTATGAAGCAATTTGGGGATGATTCATTAATGCTATAATTATCATGTTATACATTTTTCATGGTGA
The DNA here is from genome assembly GCF_963454915.1 of Gymnoscopelus microlampas. Lineage (NCBI taxonomy): Eukaryota > Metazoa > Chordata > Actinopteri > Myctophiformes > Myctophidae > Gymnoscopelus > Gymnoscopelus microlampas. The sequence continues at coordinate 31,817,887 of NC_139943.1, forward strand.
ATTTGGCTGATTGTTATGTGTGTGTGTGTGTGTGTGTGTGTGTGTGTGTGTGTGTGTGTGTGTGTGTGTGTGTGTGTGTGTGTGTGTGTGTGTGTGTGTGTGTGTGTGTGTGTGTGTGTGTGTGTGTGTGTGTGTGTGTGTGTGTGTGTGTGTGTGACAGAGAGAGAGAGAGAGAGAGAGAGAGGGACTTACTGTGATGATCCGGTGGCTGGTGCCATTGTTTTATGCATGCTGGCTAGATTTTTTTGGTTCCATTAGTGTCGTGTTGGGGACACACGCACGCCAGACGCCGCTTTAAATTAAGCAGTGGACATCTACATGTCATTGTCACTCGTCACCGTCCCAGCACTGTTATACTGACTTCATCATGAGTGCATCAAAGACAGCAGCGGAGAGGAGGTTAGTAGCATATTTTACACTTACATGTATGTGGTTGTGAAATAATTTTACGTGGTCTTTAAATGATGCCCTCAATGCCAGAAGTCAGATTCTTTCAATCCGTATTTATTTGATGACATTTTATTGTAGCTCATGCCAGTAGTTCTCAAAGTGGGATCCTTGACGGGGTTCGGGGGGTCTTCAGCTTAGTATGAGGCTCACAGGCAAAAATCTTTTCAGATGGGGGTCTGCGGCTAAATACATATTAATGTGGGGGTCCTTGACACTTTATCCTGTTTCAGATAAATTTTAAAGCCGGGTCATTGTTTGGTGTCACATAATATTAGTTTATGTTTGATGTCTGTTCTGTTCACCATGTATTAAAACACCCAACCTTGGATTTTTGATCATTACCTGCCTGGCTGTCCTCCTTTTGGGTTCTTCTCACCACTCCTGAATGTGACACATTCAATACTTTTACTTCTACTCCACTACATCTCAGAGGCAAATATTGTACTTTTTACTCCACTACAATTATTTGAAAACTTGAATTACTAGTTACTTTGTAGATTTTTATTATAATTACAAAACATACATTAACCACTTCAGCCCTATATACATTTCGGCCGTTTGAAAATAGCCAATCTACAAGCTCACAAGCTTGTCGATCTGCTATTTTCAAAAGATTTTTATACATTTGAAAACTTGTGACATGGGACATTCGGCATAATGAGTACTTTTACTTTTACTTGTGTCTACATTGCCGTATTGATACTTTTACTTAAGTAAAAAATAATATATACTTTTTCCACCACTGGACACATGTTTCCTGAGATGTAGGATCATGTTTATTGCTCGATGACCATGGTAGACCATGTTTCCTTAGATCAGCGGACCCAATCTTGTGGGCTGGGACCCACTGGTGGTCTATGAGAATATTACATGTGAGCTCCCAAGTAGGCGAATTGGCAAAAGATTGTAATTATAACATAACATTAATACTTAAAACATTAGCTAAAAAAACAAAAATAAATCATGACAACCCCCCCCCCCCCCTTTAAAAAAATACTTTTCATTGTCATGCAGATAAATAGGAACTTAGTTCCATTGATCCATGCCAGAACACAATCAATTGATTGACCATTAAAATAAACATGCTCTTAAAAATGCATCTGGCCCACCCAACTGACCACTTAACTTACTTGTTATGCGGTCAGATGGCCGCAAACAATTCCAAGATTTTTGGAGTGGGCCTGGGTCCTGGTCCAGAAAAGGCTGCCTTAGATGCAGTGGTGGAAAAAGTACTCAAATGTTTTACTTGAGTAAATGTATCAATACTGCAATGTAAAAATACTCAGTTACAAGTAAAAGTCCGGAATTAAACATTTACTTGAGTAAAAGTACAAAAAGCCTAACAAATGTACTTAAAGTACATTTAAGTACATCATTATGCTCATTATGCAGAATATCCCATTTCACAACCGTTAAAAGAAAACTCTTTTGAAAATAGCAGATCTACAAGCTCACAATGTGTTGCATCGTGACGCATTGTGAGCTTGTAGATCGGCTATTTTCAAATGGCCAAAATATATATATAGGGCTGAAGTGGTTAATGTATGTTTTGTAATAATAATGAAAATCTTTTAAGTTTTCAAATATTTGCCTCTGTGATGTAGTGGAGTAAAAGTAAAAGTACTGAAATTTGGCAATACTCCAATAAAGTAAAAATACCTCAACTGTACTTAAAAGTATAGTGCTTGAGTAAATGTACTTAGTTAGTTTACACCACTGCTTAGATGTGACATATACTGTTTAATGGGTAGACCATAATTATGTTTCCACGGGTGTAAGCAAAGGTTTGCACCTGGGTGCCCAGAAGGTGTCAGTGTAGCTCAACTCGTTTTCTCAGGCCTTCACAGAAACAAACATCTTACTCTAGGAAACCAGCTGTAACTCATGCTCAGACTGGGGAAAAAATAAACTTTACGACTTCCTGTCACTGGAACATAGTTGGACATAAATTTTGCCACGTCCTCATCAGGTTATGTTCAAAATGATTCATGATGACGTGTTCAAATAGTGTGCAGATGGAGTATGTTTACCCATGACCACTGCTGGGAGAAACAAACCAACTGTTTTAACAATATGATAAATACAAAAAAATAAAATTATGAAATGAAGAAAAGAAAACTACAGTAGTAAGATACCCTAAATTCTGGTTATTCCTTTAACAGAAATGCCCCAAAGAAAAAGTTGGATAATATACTGAAGCAGAAGAAAGGTCCCTTTCCACTGATGATAAAGGTAGGATGGTACACCCGCATATTTATTCTTCTTCTACTCTCTAAAGTCCTCAGTGTTCATTTAAAGTGTTTTTTTTTTGTGTTAAAATAACTGTTATGCAGCTCAGTAATTCTGTTAGTGATCATTAAAGTGTTTGTTCGGTAACAGGGGGTCTCTCTGTCTCTCCAGCTCTTTCGTAAACAGAAGATAAAGTTTCAGGTCAGGATACCAATTTCATCCAATCAGGAGAGAGAAATCATACAGGATTGCCTACAACAGGATAAAGAAGTAAAACTGGAAGTGATAGGGAAAAAACACAAGCAGAAACAATTGGAACTGGAACAGTATAAACATTGAAGTTGATATGTTCTCTCTCCTGATTGGAGGAAATTAGTATCCCACGTGAAGATATATATACTGTTTACTATAGAGCTGATGAGAGACGGGGAATACTGAACAAACACTCATAGCCATTATTACTATCGTAAAATATCACTTACAGCACCTTTAACTCTGGGAGCGTACAAATGGAACTAAATGGACCCATAGGGTCCATTTAGTTCCATTTGTGCGCTCTCAGAGTGACTCTTTCTAGTGCTGTCCATTTAGGAGGGATGGGGGGCATCCACTGTCTGTGTTGTTCTAGGGGTCATTAAACGTTGTTATTATTGTCATTCTGTGCAGTCAACATAGCAGGATTTATTAAGGAACACATTAAGCCTTGTGTTGGTCTAGCTGATGCACTAGAAGGGTACTGAAGGGTAAGACGTTGTGCTATACAGTATGTGCTCACCAGTGTGGACAAAGTACTCAACCCCAGTACTTGAGTCAAAATATAGATTCTCCTGGTCAAATATTACAAGTGAAAGTTGCTCAGTCAAATTTACACTTGAGTTAAAGTATATACTTAAAGGTATAGGGTAAGTGATATTATTTGTGAAAAAAAGGTTTGTTGTTAAAAAGGTTACAGTACTATATTCTGATTAATCATTGCTACAAAGCAGTTTGTTCGGTCACAGGGGTCTCTCCAGCTCTTTAGTAAACAGAATATAGTACATTTTCAGGTAGGTGACAAAATTTAAGCCAATCAGGAGAGCGCACTGAAAATGCATTTTCTGTTTAATAAAGAGCTGGAGGGACATGGGAGACTCCTTTTACTGAACAAACACTCAATAGCAATGAGTGCTGTCAGAATATAGAGCTATTTAACACTTATTTTAACCAAAGTAAATCACTTACCCTAACTTTAAGTATCCAAAGATTAAAAATATATAACTATTCAAAAGCACAAATTACAAAGTACATATATATTTTTTCATACAATATCAATGCATTTCTGAATTGAAATCAAAGCAGAAACGTGCAACAAATAGCAATAATGGGGGAAATAACCGATCTACAAGCTCAACATGCGGCACGTCGTGGCACATTGTGAGCTTGTAGATTGCTATTTCACTAGTTTTGAAATAAGGCTTAAGTGGTTAATTCATGATGTACTATTTCCCTTACTAGAACATATGTAGAGTCAAAAGTACAATATTTGTCTTTGAAATGTAGTGGACTAAAAGTTGTAAGTATCCAGAAATATTAATATTCTAGTAAAGTACAGATATTCAAAAATGTATTAAGTTACGGTACTTCAGTAAATGTAATTTGTCACTGTCCACCACTGAGCCCTGTTGTACTTGGTCTTGATGCCCTGGTTGGATACTGAAGGGAAAGAGATTGTGCTCTGATGTGCTCACTCAGTCCGTGCCATCCGAGACAGATGCCCTTTCCCTCGCTGCCAAGGCAAGGAGAGTAAAGCAGTGTGATATTATAAGCCTGAATAACACAGCTCTCAGTATTACAGTATACTTCCGCTCTCTTGTTGCCGGGGCTAAAATGCTGTCCTTATGCTCTGAATGCTCTCCTCTCTCTCACTGTGGCTCTCACTATGGATTAGAGTTCCCTGAGCCCATCACTCACACCTCCACTTCCCACTGATTAATGCATTAAGACCGGGAAAGCATTTGTGTCATTTTAAGATTTCTTTGGCTATTCAGTAATAGCAGATATACAAGCTCATAGCACGGCGCAGAGTGCCGCGCTATGAGCTTGTAGATCTGCTATTTTTGAAAGACCGTGAAAATGTGTGCAAATCTTTGAATATATGTTTTTTAAAGCAAACATTTGTAACTCAAATCTTTGCGTCTGGGGATTCTACAAATGTCTTCTAAATCCTTTGAAAAACAGAACTGGGTATAATCAGTGGTTCTCAATCTTTTTCATGACCCAAAATGATATGTATTTGGCCGCGGACCTTGTTCTAGGGACCCACCAGAAGCAAAGGTTTGAGTTACAAAATGTTCGCTTTTAGAAAAGATATACTGTATATTCAAAGATTTGCAAACATTTTCAAAAATAGCAGATCTACAAGCTCATATCACGGCGCTCGGTGCCGCGCTATGAGCTTGCATATCTGCTATTTTTGAATAGCCAACGTATAAAATAATGGTTTAAGTGGTGTTCCCGGTCTTAATGGGTTAAAACCTTTAATCCGGGCCGTGTTGTCCACCGGGGGACTGACCCCTGGCCCATCCGGCGGTGCACAAAATAATGACTGAAATTCCTTTAATCTGTGGCTGATTCTGAGGAGGTCCAGTGGTTCTCAAACATTCAAGGACCCCTAAACAGTTTTAGGCCTCAGTACTTTGCATTAGAAAAGAGTCTGTGCCTGCATGGGACTATAATTAGTTCATTAATCCCCCCAAAAAAAAGTTGAAACATGGATATACAAGGTTTCTGCGCCGGCAGCAACGATATGGATTATGCTCATTGTGCATGAAAGCAGAGAGACCCTGAAGTTCAGCGAGAGGCTTGTTTTTCTGCTGAATGGCACAGTGGGTGCTGTTCCTGCATGCTTAGCACTACGCAGCACTGTGCACACGTTGGCCAAACGCTGCAGGTGTGTCCTGTAATGACCCTCTGGCGTGCTTGAAAAACAGCCCTGGCCTGGAGGGTGTAGTACACTAGGTTCTCAACGTCAGGTTCGGGGACCACCCGGGGTCCAAATGGACCCTTGTACAGATCTGTAACTCTGAGAGGGTATTTAGCCTACAAATGGAATCCTTATACAGGAACAAGGCCTGACCATCGCCTGTCATCAGGTTGGCCTTGGACTAGATCCTTGTGGATCTACCGTGTGGATTTAGGTACCACTATAGGAGGCTGTCTAGGCTGGAATACCTGTGAAAGTTAGTCCTTTGTGTACTATGTCAGTGGTTCTCAATCAGTGGTCCTTGAGTGGTGGTCCTTGAGTGGGTTCCAGGTGGTCCCCCGCTAAATGATGGAGAGTCGGTAACCAAATGGACCCATAAGGTCTAATAATACATATCAAACTGGGGGTCCTTGGGAATTAAAAAGGTTGAGAAGCACTGATCTAAACTATAATGGAACTCCAAACTACACTGTAAAATGTTAATTTTACTCATTTGGTTCCATTTGTACACGGTCTGAGTTATAGACCCGTAACAGTCCATTTGGACCCCTGGTGGCCCTTGAACCCAATGTTGAGAACCAGTGGTGTAGATGTTCTCATTAGCTGCATTTGGCACTGGCAGAAGTTCTTTATGCTGACAGAAAATATAAAATTAAAAATACAATTAAAACGTTGGAAAATAGCCTATCTTTCAAAACACTGATGAAATCTGGTTTGACAAAAGCAGTTGCCAAGGTTTCAACCGGAGGGGTTTTGTTCTGTACTGTAAGTAGACTCTCCTCTGGTCAACCTTGGATCAGAAGGCTTATTTTAACCACTTGAACCCTAGCATATCATTCTATACTATTCTGGGGGCTAACATTTGGCGAAAATAGCAGATCGGCTATTTCCAGGGAACATATTTAGTGCAGAGCAAAAACCTAATATAGTATAGCCCTTGGAATCCGATCAACTAAGTATAGTGTTTTAGTGGCTTCTGCTCCTTCTCAATAAAGAGCTTTTACAAGCAGCTGCTATGAGTAGTGTCTAAACATTATGAAATGCACAAGGAAGGGATGAAGCAGGCAGTATTTCAAAGGGTATTGTAAATATTTTTTGGAATTATTAGAAGTTACTGTTGCAGTCAGTGGTTCACAAATATTGTTGACCGTCAACATTTTATATATATATATATATATATATATCTCTGCTGTGACTGTCGGGCAGAAACCAGCTAACTCCAAAATGGAGTTAGGAGGTTTTGTTCATCATTGATAAGAATAGCTGAATGAACCTCCAAGCTCACAATGAGATTGGAGGAGTCAGTAAACCAGCTAACACCACTTCCTCACAACTCCACCAATCCCCCTTTGGTGGAGTTAGCTGGTTTAGCAGAAAGTTTGAGGATCCAATGGAGTTAGCTGCTTTTGTCAGAAGCGCTTTTTAATACTTTTCATTGGTTCAATATTTTTTTTGCGCCGCTAGCCGCTCTATACCTTTGTTGACCGTCAACGTTGTGATTGGTCAGGTCCGTCAACAAAGTGATTGGTCAAGCTTCACGTGACACATATTGATGACAAACTTTGCTCTATATCTGACTTTATCCGTGTGCGTACGTACGGCAACAAAGTGATTGGTCAAGCTTCACGTGACACATATTGATGACAAACAGTATGTATGTTTGAGGCATAGGGCAGTCTAAGACATCAATCTTGTGCCATAAGACAAGATTGATGTTGTACGGGACTCATCAAAGGCGCCGGTTACTTCACACAGGGTGTGATTTTTTTACCAACACACAGAAAGAGTGTAAAGAGTGTTCAAAAGCACTGATTTATGGAAAAAAAAATGCAAAAGCGTCAAAATGGAGTTAGTTGGTCTCTGCGGGACAGCAACGATATATTTATTTGACTGTGGCCCCCCATTTGAAAATAGTATGTGCCACGGACCCCCATAACATTTGTGTTAAACTTTTTCAAGATTAATCTAAACTGATCACAGTTTTACAAGCTCATAGATTTACAAGCTCACAGTTTTACAAGCTCACAGTTTTGCAAGCTCACACTGTGAGCTTGTAGATGGGTTATTTTTTTTATAGCTGGTTAACGCCCAGTCTACACCAGGCTTTTCAAAGTGCGTGTATGTTTGGAATTTACTGCACACGTACAGCGCGTTTGGAAAGATCCAATTGATATCAATGATACCGGCTACACCAGGCGCGTGGATATGCAAGCTTTAAAATAGGATTGGATCTATAACGGCCGACACACACCAGAGAATGTGCGCGTGACTCACGCGAGGCCCGCATACGCACACACGCACTTATAGATCCAATCCTATTTTAAAGCTTGCATATGCGGATCTTTCCAAACGCGCTGTACGTGTGCAGTAAATTCCACACATACGATTACGCGCACTTTAAAAAGCTTGGTGTAGTCTGGGCATAAGTGCGCGTGTGCGTATGCGGGGCTCACGTGCATCACACGCACATTCGCCGTAAACTGATTATGATGCTATATTAGCATTTGCTACATTTTGCTGGGGACTTTCCCTCAAGAACTTCTGGGGGTCCCCGTACACCACTTCGAGAACCGCTGTTTAACAGGTAGTATTGGGCAGGGTAAGTGGTCAGATGGGTTTTTCAAATGGGCCCTGATCCAGAGAAGTTTGGGAACCCGTGACAGTTCTACACCGGCACTCTTTGCCGAAAGTAGCTGATCTATGAGGTTGCAAATTGTTGTGAGCTTCTACATGTGCTATTTTCGCCAAAATGTTCGCCCCTAGAATAGGGACGCTAGGGTTCATGTGGTTAAATGGTTTTAGGATTCAAACACCTCGTGAACACAATCACATCATGTGAGAACCTACCAGCAAACTGGACTGTGACCCATTGTTGCTCTCGCCTTAATCACTCGGGTATCGTGGCTGCGGGGTCGAAACCTTGTATGTCCAAAACTGTTACTTTGCAGGAAATGGGTGAACCATGTATCGTTCCCATGGATCCAATTTATATTCATACTTTTCATCGGTTCAATATGTATAAAATCCACAGACACACTCAACCACTTTCACTTTCAAAACTTTTCCAAGATAGCGAAAACAGCCAATCCTGTTTTTGCCTAAATTGTATGACGCCGTTGTATGACAAAGTAGGTCATTCATTTATGGAGAACAAAGCATAATAAGCTGAAATACGGAGATACAAGGTTTCTGCCAGACTCAGCCCAGTCCACCTGACCTGGCCTCTACCCCCCAGGACGGTGGCAGAGTGAGTGAGCGTGCCTCCCGTCCCCATTATTGTGATGAACCCTGGACCCTGATAGGGTTTCTGGTCACAGCTTTGTCCCTGGCTGGGTGACACCGGAACCCCCTGAATTAAAGCTGGCCATTTAGAGAGAGCTCACCTCCACTGAATTACACCCTGTATCAGTGTCACACAGTAGCACAGGGTTCACACTGGCACTTTATTTTACATGGCTGCGAGCGTGCGTGCGTGCGTGTGTGCATGCGTGACGTGCGTTGTACCAACCACTCATGCACTTAATCATGTCAATATCTGGTTTACAACATAACCATATCCAGAACTACTGTCTTAACGTATGTGTGTGTGTGCAATGACTGGTGGTTCTCAAACTTCTTCTTAGCAAGGACCCCAAAATATGGATTCATTCGTAGAACCCCTCGCAAATTTGCAATTTTGCTGTGGAACTCATGGAACCCCCTCAAGAACCCCTGAGGGTCCTGGGACCCAGCTTTGAGTACCACTGGATTAGAATGTACATTAAACACCAGCTGCCTCTGTCAATCAAGCACCTTATTCATTGCATTTGTCCGATATGGTATTTAGTTTTTTGTGTGTGTGTGTGTGTGTGTGTGTGTGTGTGTGTGTGTGTGTGTGTGTGTGTGTGTGTGTGTGTGTGTGTGTGTGTGCGTGTGCGTGTGCCCTCATGCACAGTGCTTCCCATTATGTTTGAGTGGGTTTGAAAGCATTCATGTGTGTACATTACAGACATTTATTACAGGGCTTGGTTGAATGCTTGATTCTGATTGGTCAATCATTGAATTCAGCGGTGTGTTATTTCTGGATAATGACCGATGAGCTCAATAACAGACCTCTGTCTAATCAAAGGCTCAGAGCACCTGGCTGCTGCTGCTTGATTTTGTGTTGTATCCAACATGACAGCCATAAACTAACACACAATGTCATTTACAGCAAAACATTGCTCTCAAGAATCTTTTTGAAAACATTTGAAGCGAGAAAACAATGCAGTAACTGAAAATGTATTTTATTTGATCAACACTTCCTGTTGTTTTCCGAGGCGACCATGTTGCACTGGACGGAGGGCCACACCTGGCATAAATTAATGGAATACTTTCATTACCGTAAGCAAGGAAATACTTGTTTTGTTATTTTTTATTAAGTAGCCGTGTAATAAGCGGGATAATTGATGGTGAGCCGGTCATTGTTTAGAAATAAACCCCTCCACGGCGATTAAACCCCAACGCAATCATCCTGTCGGGGGTTTATTTCTCAACAATGACCGGCTCGCCGTCAATTATCCCTTGCATATCTTATTTCATATTGTCGCTGTCAGGCAGAAACCAGCTAACTCCATTTTTCAACCATGCCAAACGGGAAGAGACGAAACCGGGGCAGGTGGGCCCGGCAAAAAACAACAACCGGCTAATCGCTAATCGCCGCCTCGGCCTCCTGTTTAACCCCGGCGGCCGGGGTGTTTTGTTTCCCTCTAGTGGCCTTGTCTTAAAGAGACCCAACCCTGCCCCGGCTTCCTGTGCCAGAAAAATTTACGCTCCTCGTTCCGCTTTTCCCATGTACTGGTTTCCCACATGAACTGTAACATTATGCCTGTTTGTTTCAGTGAGTGTTTTTTTATTTGTCAGATCCGTTGTTTCTGTTTCTGTTACTTGTGTTTGATATCCTTTTTGCCACCCTGTGTGCAAAAAGAACTTTGCACTTAATTGAGTTGGAGTTGTCTTGCATTTGGCTCGAGCTAAGAAAAATCCTGACACACTTAACAAAGAAACAAACAAAAAAACTATAATGAAAATTGCAGATCTACAAGCTCAAATAGAAAACAATAGTGGAAAAATAGCCGATTACCAAAAAACAGATCTAGAAGCTGTTACAAAATAGCAGAGCTACTAGCTCCCCCCACAACAAGACCCCCCACCCCTGACAACTGTTATCATTGCTTGTAATGGACCTGTGGCAACTCAGGCAAATGGTTCACCTTATTCTCATGAGGTAGGTTTCCATGGAAACGTGGAGGGGGGGGGGGGGTTTGGTTCATGTCCAGAGTGCATGGATTGGGCTGCTTGGGACACTCCTCCAGTCTGACAAAATTCATTGCGTTTGCAAAGGACTCTGGTTAAATCAACCACCAACCTGGAGGGCTTCATTAATGAGCAACTGACTACGTCTTTTTCCTCTGACAATGAGTCATGAACCTATCCTCTGTGTTATTATTAGTGTCAATGTAACATAACTCTGAGATACTCTATCCTGATTGGATGAAATTGGTGAGCCACCTGCAATTGTATTTATTTTGTGTTTACTAAAGAGCTGGAGACTGTAGAGACAGGGAGATTGAGAACCCTGTTACTGAACAAACATTCTACTGCAATGATTACTATCAGAATAGAGCTTTACATTTTTAACAAAGAAACATTTTAGTTTGAACCATAAAATGCCACTTGCAGCACCATTAAATGAACACTGAGGGTTTTACTGTGTAGAAATGCCAGGCACGCATGCATGTTGCCATGGCTCATCTCCCCCGCTCTCTCTGCACAGGAGCATTGTTGTGTAATAATGTGTGAAGTCTGGCCTGTACAGAAAAAGATAATAATGAAATAAAAGTTATATAAGTGGATTTACAATCTTGTCCCTTTTCATGGTTCACTGATGATTTCATGCTTGGGGGGGGGGGTCTGCATAAAAACAAGATATGGTACTTTGGACTGGAGAATGTTGTCCTGAAAGCACGCTGCAGCTCGAAAAAGATTATTATATTTTTTTTGTACCACTTTGTCACCACATGTCATACGTTAACATTCCCCCCCATTATTTTTTTTCTCCTTCATTTTGCAACAACTCCGCTGAACTTATAATACATTATGACCAGCACTTATAATACGTCCTAAACGTTGTTATAAGTTGTCATACATGATCATAAACATGTATAACAAGTGTTAATATAGCTGCAAGCAGCGATAATACGGGGCCAGTGAATAGAGAGAGAGAGAGACATGGAAACGGAATAGATTGAAGAGAGAGAGAGAGTGACATGGAAACAATAGATTGATGAGAGAGAGAGATGGAAACATAATGGTTTGATTGGACATCTCAACCTACTGCCATTAACAGGATTCGAACTCTCAACCTTCAGACTAATAGGCTGCAACACTACCTATAGTGCTATAGCTTTGTCCAGGCTGATATTGTCTGTTGAAGATCATAAACTCTTGCCTTCTTTCATGAACCAAGCCCCTGTTTCACTAACACTAAGATCACTCGTTCACAAACCATTTACCAATGAAGAAATTGTACATCTCCTCAGAACCAAAACTAGTGAAAGTAGCCGATCTACAAGCTCACAAACCATGAAAAGTTGTGAGATTGTAGATCAGCTATTTTCAGAATGAAGTATGTCATACGTTGAAAAAACGTACTCTCAAATAAGCATTTCAGGTTATCTTTACCATTTGCACATGTATTCATTGATACAGTCATGTTGTTTGCAATTCAACTTAAATTAAGTCTGCATCAAGTGAGGCTTGAACTGGCGACCTTGAGATTGTGAGGCATTCATTTAAGGGAGACGCCATTGGCCCAACAGACAAGTAACTGTGAAAAAGGAGATCACACAGATGATACAGTTTCACGCAAATAGCTGAAAAAAGTGTTTTTCAAACTGCTCAAAATTGCGGACAATCTAAGGGCGGAGCTTACTGGTCAAAGCGATAGATGTGTTCCTCATGAGTCAAGGCACAAGTGTAAGCAAGTTTCACGACTTTCGGCCAAACGAGGCATGACTTTTGCCTGTTTAAAGTTTGCATTTTCAAAAAATTGCTATAGCGCCCCCCTTTGGCCAATTGGAGTGAGATTGGTTTCAGTGATATTTGGAATGACTCTCTACATTACTGCAACGTTTCAAAGAAATGTGAGTCTTGCATGTATGTGTTAGGGGCAGATGAATAATTTTCATAAAATTGCAATAGTTAAAATCTATTTCCTCCTGGGATTTTTGAGTAATCTGCACAAAACATTTTACACATGAACTTAGGACCTTTGCCGACAAAACAAAAGCGGCGGATTTTCCATAAGTGAAAAAATGCAGAAGTTATGAGCCAATGGCTGTTTTTCATATAATTCAAAATGGTGGGCGATCTAAAGGTCAGAGGTCAAAAGTCAGACCACGAAAGTTGTCGGGCATGAAGAGACGCATGTGTGTATCGAAGTTTCATGGTTGTAGGTCAAACAGGGCATGAGTTGTACCTGTTCAAAGTTGGCACTTTCAATTGAGTGCTATAGCGCCACCCTTTGACGAATGAGTGTGAGAATTATTTCTTGGTAGTTTTTCATGAGCATCTACCATATGGCCGAGTTTCGTAAAAAGCGTATGCACGGTTAAGCCAGAACTGGCAAAAACAAGTATTTTTCAAACTGCTCAAAATTGCGGAAAATCTAAGGGCGGAGCTTAATGGTCAAATCGATACGTGTGTTCCTCATGAGTCAAGGCACATGTGTAAGCAAGTTTCATGACTTTCGGCCAAACGAGGCATGACTTATGCCTGTTTAAAGTCTGCCTTTTCAAAAAATTGCTATAGCGCCCCCTTTTGGCCAATTGGAGTAAGATTGGTTTCAGTGATATTTGGAATGACCCTGTACATTTCTGCAAAGTTTCAAAGAAATGTGAGTCTGCATGTATGTTTTAGGCACAGATGAATAATTTTCATAAAACTGTAATAGTTAAAATCTATCTCCTCCTGGGATTTTTGAGCAATCTGCACGAAACGTTTAACACTTGAACTTTGGACCACTGCCTACAAAAATTTCCAACGGATTTCCCATAAGTGAAAAAATGCAGAAGTTAGGAGCCAATGACTGTTTTTCATATAATTCAAAATGGTGGGAGATCTAAAGGTCAGAGGTCAAAAGTCAGAGTGTGAAAGTTGTTCAGCATGAGGAGACGCATATGTGTATCCAAGTTTCATGGCTGTAGGTCAAACAGGGCATGAGTTGTACCTGTTCAAAGTTGCCATTTTCAATTGAGTGCTATAGCGCCACCTTTGGACGAAAGATTGTGAGAATTATTTCTTGATTGTTTTTCATGACCATCTACCATATGGCCGAGTTTCGTAAAAAGCGACTGCACGGTTCAGCCAGAACTGCGAAAAGTGGCAGAAGAAGAAGAAGAAGAAGTGACAGAATACTGCCAATAACAATACGGTTCCAGAGCTGAGCTCTGGCCCCGTAATAATGCAATATAAGCACATTACAATGCATTATGAATGCGTTTATAATGCATTATAGACCCGCCCTTAATATACAGTCTTACCACAAAGTCTTTTGCACACCTAATTAAAAGGCTTAGCGACAGGTGCGTAGGTGGAGCAGCAATATAGAGAGAAGGAGACACCTGCATGTTTCGGTCAAGAGACCTTCCTCTGGCATCTCTGCCTGAAAATGCAATTTTAAAAAATCTGAATTTTTCCAAAAACATTGATGTTCAATGTTCAGACATTGTCAACAATTTTCAAAACATTTAAAAAATATATTTAAAAAAACGGATCTACAATCTCACAAAGCATCGCTATTTTCGTGTGACATTGCTGTGCGACAAAGTATACAACAGATTGAATAGATGTGGGTCAGACACATACCAGAGTGTGTCAGTATACACCTGTGATACATTCACCCCTTTGAATGGCAGAGGCTTTGAATACCACCAAACCAGATTACACTTAAACCTTGTTTATGCTGTTTCTGTGCTAGGACCTCCTTCAAAGCCTCATCTATCTTTCCACAATGTTTGGATTACGCACTGTGTGGAACGCTACAGCACCTTGTACTTTGGCACCCGAAAACAACAAGGGTTCCAGCCTCCATTGTCCCCGTCAGCGACACATGTTGTCACATCAAACCCTGTACAGTAATTTGCACTAATCGCGGCAGTTTAACGGCGGTGGTATTGTACCGCGTCGGCCCCGGCTTGGACATGTGTCCCTTTGTGTGTGGTCGATGACAAAAGGGGATCACCTTGCGATGTTGTTGTGTAAGGTGACAGGGGTGTTGGCCCTTCTCGGGTCTCGTCTTACCAGCCTGACAGAGCCCTCCTTCACCTGTCACCCCTCCAGGACCAAGGTTTCAGAGGGCAGAGCCCAGGTGCACGATGGGGCAGTGTGTGCTGTCACCACCGGAGAAACGACGGTGTGAAGGGAGGCAGGAATACTTGACATCCCTGCCAACCATTAAGCATGCCAATGATGCCATAGATTTTTTGATTCTTCTGAATGTTTGCCCCCAGAATAGGGACACCAGTGTTCAAGTGCATAACACTTAAGTCATTAAGTCACTTCATTGTATGAGAAAAAACTGAGGTTGTGGATCAGCTATTTTCGCTATTTTGGAAATAGGCCATGTTCTCAATCGCGTCTGCATTCCGTCATCAAGTCCCATGATAACACAGTCTATCGGACTACCATGCATTTTAAAATAATGCCACTAAGTAGGGCTCCCAGCGCGTTGACCCAGTGACACCTTCGGGGTCCTGGTGTGGTCCCTATGTGATGAGTGAGGTGGGAGTGAGAATGTGTCGGGCATGATGATCCTTTAATGCTGAGTTGACCAGAGGCTTCGGTTCTGTGCAGGCTGCAGCTGAGTCAGAGCTGCCAGAGATGCCGGGCCGTCAGCACTCACACTGCTGCTGGCGGCCTCACCGGGGTCTGTCCTCAATCCTCGGGTTCTCAGACCTGGCAGGCCAGGGTCTGGGGCACCGTCAGGTCAACACCGTAGCACGAGAGCCACACGTGACAGCGGCCGGGAGCAAGCGGTGTACGTCAGCATGTTCTAGACAAATCTCTTCTGTCACGCGTACATCTACACGCACGTTTGAATTATGGAGACACGCTCACTGCCTTGTGCGGTCTCACACACAAGCGCACACACACAGATAAAAAAAGAAAAGAAAACATGCACAGCGCACCTTTGTCCCTGTCCAATCGCCACCTGTACACCGTGGTAGTGCCAGGCACCAGGGCTCCATCTGGGCTGTTTCCTGTGATAGACAGTGACCTTCCTTCTCTGGGACGAGGGGACGGACACACAGGGCCTGCGGGGCTGGGTCACATCCCCAAGATGGGACGCGACCGGCTGTGAATGAAGGGATGGCTGATGAGGTAAGACCTCCAAGGTTGTGGTCATGTTATTCTTCAAGGTCTGAGATTTTAATATAGTGATTGCAGAAACTGATTATGGGCTGCTGCCTGTTTCTTCATGTTTGCTTCATTGTCACATCACAGGTTTACAGGTGTAAAGAAGTGGGTGAACTTCTTCACTTTCTCTAATGCAGTGGTTCTCAAAGTGGGATCCGGGGACCCCAGAGGTCCTTTAGGGAGTTCTAGGGGGTCCCCAGCAAAAATGAGGAACAGTGTAATTTCACTATAAGAATTTAGAGAAGGTATAAGAATGACTATTCGGATTAAGATACCGTATAGGTTTCAACACTAAGGCTACGGTCACACCTAACTTTGTGTCTGCCTATGTTGGTGTCTTTTTGCAATGGTTTTCAATGGGAACGGAGCGTTTTCACACGGAAAGCCACGTAATGGCAACAAAACGCTCCGTTCTCATTGAAAACCATTGCAAAAAGACAGCCCACATAGGCAGAATCAAAGTTATGTGGGACCGTACCCTTAAGCCCTATTCAGAAATGTTGGAATTTCTTTGAAAATCTTGGAAATGCTCCATGACATGAACATTTTTGAGCACCACTAATCTACTACAACAGAGTAGAGGACGTACTGTACTGAGCTCCTTGCGTGGAATAAACTCTCATTGTTCTGCAGGAGCGCAAGGTATTTTTAGAGAGCGTTTTTGCAGAGGTATTGTAATGATGCAAGCTTAACAATAACTTTTTTTTGCGTGAGTTTTTCTGCTGTATCATCCACAACGGAGCAGCCGTTGTATTGATCAGGTGTGTGATGATGAGGATGTATCACCTCTGATGGAGGAATGAGAGATGCAGGGCAGACGGGCGGAGGATACGGTTTCTGACCACTGTCTCTCAGTCTGTTTGAGAAGAGGTGATGTCATAAATACAAAAGGGGAGGCATGCATCATACACAGTAAAATCCTGAGTGTTCATTTAACTCTGAGAGTGTACAAATGTTACATTGGTTAACCAAATCGATCCCTGTGCAAATGCAACAAACTATTGGTTACATTTGTACAGGATCGATTTGGTCAACACTGTGGATTTGACTGTTTAAGGCAAGGGAAGGCAAGACAAGAATATTTGTATAGTACATTTAAACAACAAGGCAATTGCCTTGTTTTGCAACGTCTTGCGAAGTGCTTTACATGAAGCAAAAAAACTCAGTCAAAGGCAGCAGCAAATGTAAAACTACTGAGAGTTGTGAGACGTGCAGTTTTCTGGGAGTTTGTTCCAAATATGTGGTGCAGAAAAATGTAACGCTGCTTCCCTAGGTTTTATTCTGACTCTGGGTTCAGAAAGCAAGCTTACCTGTCGCAGATGACCTGAGAAGTCTGGATGGTTCATGATGTACTGTAGCTGTAGATAGAGGTGTAAATCTTTGACGATTTGTTTTTTGTTATCGATTTAATGCATTATGAAATCTCAATGACTCAATTCAATTTGGTTGTGTTTATATGATTCATACATTTCAATAGAGAATAAAAAACAAATGGGCCTAGAAAAGTATTAACTCATTTACTCTTGCTTAGAGTTCTCAGCGCATTTAGACATATTTCCATAAAACAAAGACAGTAAAGCTCTGTGATCTGACCACTGACTCTGACTGACCTCATCACCAGTCTTCCAACGTCACATTAGCAGGAAGTGCTTAGATTGGGTATCAAGGTTACATTTCGTTGCTATCGGGTAGAAACCTTGTATCTCCATACTTCCTCGTACAAGAGTGTCACAAAAAGTGGTTGAAAAAGTAGATCTATAAGCTTCATGTGAGCTTATGGATCGGCTATTTTAAGTTGTTTCATGCTTTTAATATAAAAAAGGAATGGTTTTGGACATACAAGGTTTCCACCCGACAGCAACGATTTGGAAATAGCTTGAGAATCTTATCAATTGTAATCGATTCAAACATTCCAAGTTTAATTAATTCAGTCTGTGCCTATGCAATTCATCCATTTTCAACTATCTAATGTTCATTATAAGATGGCACCATTTCTGTCTACTTGTCTCAGAGGAGGGCTGTGGACAGTTCAAAAACTGCACTGAGAGGGCTTTCAGACTGAATAATGGAGTGAGACAAAATGAAAATTCAGGCTGAGTGTCAGGCTAAGGTTCGGTCATTTCAAAACAAGATTTCAAACCTTTTCTTCACTTTTTATTTTTTTCTTCTTTGTTTCATGCAAGAACAACATGCTTCTATTTGAGCATGAAACTTTCCAGGAAGAGAAAGGCTGTAGTTTCTATTGATGTCATTCTGAACTGTCCACAGCCAATGAGACTATATGAGATTATAATGAGCATTGGAGAGAACCAATTATACAATTACAATTTATAATGTAGGCATTTAGCAGATGCTCTTAATCCAGAGCGATACAGTAAGCAAGGACACATACTGTACATCAAATGCATAGAGACATATACCTCAGTAATATAGGTAAACCAAGAACCTAGTATCAGTCTTAACAGTATAGCCTACTACTGTAGTATAACAAAACTATACAAACTATAGGATGCTTGGTCAACAAATGAACCTGGTATCTGTCTAAATAACATGCTATCTAAATTACATTTTAACCTTTGCATAAGACTGCATGGTCGTCGAGGCTATAGGTCAAGTGCTACGGGCTATGGTGCACGTCTGAAGAGGTGAGTCTTCAGATTGCGGCGGAAAATTGGTAGTGAGTCTGCAGTTCTGACTGCAATGGGGAGTTTGTTACATACTGTAGTTTGGGAGCCAGAAGGGAGAGGAGTCTGGGACGTGTGGAGCATTGCCACGGATGTTTTAAGGAAGGTTCTGACAACTTCCCTGTGTTAGCTGATCTGAGTGAACGGGAGGGGTTATGAAAGTATGGTTGAAAATGGGGAAGTGCTCCTTTTCAGGCTGATTATCCACGCATGTACGTGAACGCAAATGACAACGCCTGGCCCTGCCGGTACAAACGCGTGTCCCTGCATGGTGAACTACACAATGTGCACTCTCATGAAAATGTGGAAGTAACAAACACACATAGAGCTAGATTTGAAACCACAGAAAGACTTCATTATGAAAGATATTGCTTTTTACCACCCTTTCTCTCCAATTTTAGTCATTTTGCCAATTGATTCCTCTCCGCACACATGTCGTACCTCCGTCCTACTTATACCGCCCAACACTCCCCGCTGACAGGTGCCGCCCCAGCATGTACTGTAGGACTACGTAGTGACAAATATGATGTTGATAATGCTGCACTGCAAGGCAATGACCCAGTTATCTTGAACAAAGAATAACCTCTACTGAGGCTTTAGTCTGACCTTTAGATTATGTGGCGTTAGGCACGTGAATAGTTTGAAAGGAGTGTTTTTTTTTATTTTTGTCTGAGGCTAATCTTAGAAGATTAGGCTATATTTTCCAGGGGTCCTGGTATCACGGAGCCTGATGCCCCACACCCCCATACAATAACAGGGACGTGTGTGTGTGTGTGTGTGTGTGTGTGTGTGTGTGTGTGTGTGTGTGTGTGTGTGTGTGTGTGTGTGTGTGTGCGTGCGTGCGTGCGTGCGTGCGTGCGTGCGTGCGTGCGTGCGTGCGTGCGTGCGTGCGTGCGTGCGTGCGTGCGTGCGTGCGTGCGTGCGTGCGTGCGTGCGTGCGTGCGTGCGTGCGTGCGTGCGTGCGTGCGCGCGCGATCATGTGTAGTATGACTGGAGGTACGCAGACCAGACGGGATGCACATGCACACATAAGTACACATGAATGCATGCACGCACGCACACACATGTGTAAATAAATGATGGACCAGAACATAGCCACGATTATTCAATAACTTAACAAACAAGGCATTTGCCTAGATGGACTCAGTGATGCCATGTTTGTTTCTCTAACTTCTTCTTAACTGTGTATAGCTGACCTTTGATCTGAATTTTATTCAGTTCAGTGTTTGTTTGTTTTTTTAGTTTTTTTTGTTTGTTTGTAGCACTTTGAGATTTGGTTCAAATATAAAGTGTGTTACAAATAAAATATATTATTATTATTATTACTAACTTGAAAAACACTGAACTTGAACTTTGAAATCACAGTAGCTGACACAAAAAAGTGTCATGTTTTCTTTCTGCACGTGAAATACTTTTAGTTAGCGTATTGTTTGATCTGTTGATGCAATGATATACAGTCTGTACATCATCACTTGATTCGTAAAAAATATATCCTCCTATAATTTGACAAACCTCTGTCGTCGTCGTCGGTGGTGGTGAAGCTGCCCGGTTCTCCTCAGTGGCCGGACCAATTGATCTGAATTTGCACACAGCCATTGACCATTACCATTTGAACGCAACTGTGAAGCCCGTTTTTCAATATCATTATTAGCGTTTTTGTGTTCGCTGGCTCCGGGTTGCCAGATCCTGTGCGCAAATCCCCCCACGGGTATGGTCTAGTAATAATAATAATGATTCTTGTGATTCTTGTGAATGTTTAGAAGAATGTGTAGTTTGACAATGATTTACAGTACTTGTTCATTGTGTCCCACATACAGATTTGTGTCCCACATACAGATAGTGGAGTATGGGGTTGCAACTACGATTACTTTTTTGATGAATCGGATAAGCTCACGCTGCATTGCAACGTGCTGTGAGTTTGCAGATCTCCTATTTGGGGTTTTTAAATAATCAATTTATTAAATTGAATAGTTCAATTAACTGTTGCAGCCCAAGTAGATTTTGACAATCACATCTCACATCCGTAGCAGTTCTGAACATGAAATCCTCTTCTGCCATGGTGCTTGTGTAACATAACAGAAGGTTCTTCTGTCAGGATGCTTGTAGCATTACAGAGGTTCCTTCATTCATGGTGCTTATAGCATGACAGAGGGTCCCTCATTCATGGTGCTTATAGCATGACAGAGGGTCCCTCATTCATGGTGCTTATAGCATGACAGAAGGTCCTTCCGTCTGGTAGCATGTGCTGTAGTGAGACACCACTACGGTAGTACCGCTCTACTGTGCTAGCGCTCTACATATGGCTAATGGGATTTGGCTTGTCTTGAGCCTGCTTACTCCTGAATGTAAGCACTCACGCTTTCATGCGCGCGCACACACACACACACACACACACACACACACACACACACACACACACACACACACACACACACACACACACACACACACACACACACACACACACACAAAGGTGCATGCACATACAAATGTGCGCGTGTGCGTGTGTGCACGTCAGCAAACTGCTCAGTCCATTTGCCAGAGGTTATAAGGCCAATCACTCGGGCTAGTTTATGTGAATTTGATTTGATTGTAATGGCTTTAGTGATGATGGCTTAATGGGGCTGCTTCTCATGTTGTGATGGCTCATCACTCATCAGCAACTATTGTTACTGTAATAACACACTAGGACTAGTTGACGTTCACTTCCGTCCTTCAGAAGAGGACGTTTGTTGTGTGCACAAACGGTTTGACAGCAACAAAATAAAGCATGGTGTAGGACATGTTTGATGTAAGAAATAAACAAGGTCATAGTCTTACTGTAATCGTTTTCTTTTTTAAAGTAGTGTCCAAGGCAAGGTTGGAGTTTAATCAAAATCATTTGATTTTTATCACCCTGAAGCGGTTTATTTCTCAATAATGAATGGCTCCCCATTGATTATCTCGCTTATTACACGGCTACTTAATAAAGAAATTATTAAATTGACCCAAAAGCTACAACAAAATGATTTGATTGATTTCAAAAGGATTTCATTGCTTATGGTAATGAAAGCAGATTCATTTATGACAGGTGCATCCAGTGCAACACGATTTAGTGTACAATAGCTGTGACATGTGTTTGTTTACATTGCTGCCATGTTGACAGCAATGCAATCAAGAAAAGCAGATTGATATGAGTCAGGTGCCTGTCTTTGATCAGACAGCGGTCTGTTATTGAGTTCAGTTCAAGTCGTGTAATAAAGTATATTAATACGATAACTACACGCAGTGGTTGGCGGTGGACTCCCTACTCTTCCATTGAGAAATGTAGACCCTGGTGTCAGTGGGTAGGACACATACAGTACTAGTGGACAATGTCAGTAAAGTTATTCCTGGATTGAACACAAGATGCGCTGCCATCTTTATGATATGCCGTCTTTAGCTTTGACATCGTTGCACTGACCTCTCTCCATCGGGAGAGAAAGAAACACACAAAAATACATCTCATGAAAGATTTAGTGTGCGATGACACTGTACACATCCGTGTATGGTGTTTGTGTGCATGTACAGTATGTTTCTGGGTGTTGCCTGTGAGAACGTGTGAGCTCTTGTGTCTCAGTACATGTCAAGATGTGTGCATCAACTCGTGAACCTGAGCCATATCTCGCACGGCCCCGCTGTCACTGAGAGGCCATGCTGCCAG
Source organism: Gymnoscopelus microlampas (assembly GCF_963454915.1). Classification (NCBI taxonomy): domain Eukaryota; kingdom Metazoa; phylum Chordata; class Actinopteri; order Myctophiformes; family Myctophidae; genus Gymnoscopelus; species Gymnoscopelus microlampas. The sequence goes on from NC_139943.1 coordinate 31,840,331, forward strand.
TCTCAAAGTGCATATGCTGCTGTTTGCCTGCCAGTCAGGTCAAACTACCCACAGGTTCCTCTGCCAAATGTCAGGGGACACCGATACCGTCTGTTTTGGCTGGCAGCAGTTCGCCTCGCCTCACACCTGGCTTAGACTGATTAATGATGCCAGGGTGCAATGGGAGATCAAGCACACCTGCTTAATGGGAGATTAAGCAAGTGTTTTTGTCTCTAAGGATGCCAATATTGGTCTATCTGTCCATCCAAGGCTTTGTTTGCAAGACATTAAAATAATTAATTGGATTGCCATGGAATTTGCTGTACAACTTTATGCTCCCTGCAGGATGAACCCTACTGATTTTGGTGACCCTTTATGGCCCTTCCTCTTGCGCCACCCTTAGGCAAAACCTTCCACTTGTTTCTGTTTTAAAGGCCCTATAGCTTTTCAATAATGGCAATTTATTAATATGCGATGTACTGTACATCCCCCCACAAAAATCTGGAACTAATAATAATTTGACATTTGACATTCTCTTTTTCATTTTTAGCCCCACTAGTAAGGGCAAACGGCTCTAAGGATATCACTGTTGTTCTGACTCTTCAGTCTTGTTACCAGCCAGAGGTGGGCACGCAATGCTCCCTGAGAAGCCAGTTGTCTTATTTGAAGTTTTCCTCTAACTGAGGTCAGTGTCACAGATTAAACATTGTCAGAGTCAAAGCCAGATGAATGTAGAGCAGCACTCAGCTTTTAGACCCGAGCCCTAAGACCAGCTGACAGAGCGGTAATTAAATACAGTACACCATGCCGGTGCTTCACAGTACAGAAATAGTAACATTTCTTCCTGTCACCAAAACAAGGTAAATTATAGTATTCGTTTCCAGTTGCTGGGCAGAACATTACCAGTAAAGACGCATGTATTATCTAAGGAGACCAAAGCGCTTCTTTAACCACTTAAACCCTATATCCTATCCTCCTACATCCAAAGTCCCAATGGCTCTGTACTAGGCCGCCTCCTGTTTGCACGATACGTTGCAAGATCGTAGATCAGCTATTCTTGAAAAATAAATCCCCCCAGAATAGGGATGCTATATGGGGTTAAAATTAAGTAAAATGTCGAGACTCTATTAATGTACCTAAATTTGGCTCATACAAAAAAAGAAAAGAAAATACATTCTTATTTAATACAATGATGTTTAGTCACTTCCAGTGGAGCAATTAGGGGGGTCTTAATGGCTAATTACATTACACCCCCCTCCTCCTCATAGCTACCCTTAAAGCCCATCATTATTCAGCTTGTGTGCCCTGCACTGCTGTGTGCAGGCTCGGGCAGCCTGCTGCAGTGGGCCGGGGTTCAGTCAGGGCGCGGTTGGATAAGATTTCATCTCTGCACTGTTTGTCAGCAAGGCGGTGGTGTCCCATGGGGGGTTTGCGGCAACGGTACAGCAGGTGGAGGATGGAGGGAGGAGGAGGAGGAGGAGGAGGAGGATGATAGAGAATACGACTGATCCAGTGGCTTTGTCTCTAGGAAACAGTGTCATAGCGGGAAGCCAGAGAAGGGGAACTGCATGGGCGTCAGTTGTGCCACCTGAGACCCCCGTTACGAGGCGTGTCTCTCTCCGCCCCGACTCACTTCCTCAGCTCTGTGTGAAGAGCCCACCTGGGGGGAAGAGAGGCGCTGTTGTCCGCATCCTCCTCTATCTCCCCTGCACCCCTCCTCCTCTCCCGTCCCGCAGCGCCCCAGAGGCCTTTCTCGCAGGAAGTCAGTCGCCGGGGGGGGGGGGGGGGGGGCTCCACCACCGCCGCCGCCGCTGTGTCTCTGGCTCGAGATGGGTCCCTCGTCGCGTAGCGCCCGCACGTCAGAGGCAGCCGGAGAGACGGAGCTCTCCAGCCCCTGTAACAGCAGCACAAACGCACAGCATCCTCCTGCTGTCTGCCGGCAGGCTGCCCCGCCACGCAATGCTCCTACGTCTGTATCCTGGAGCAGAGAGAAGTAGCCAGAATCAACCACAAGAAGACGAAGAAGAAGGAGAAGAAGAAGAAGAAGAAGAAGAAGAGGAAAAAGAAGGCTCTGAGTTCTGTCACAGGCTGGAGGAGGAGGCCTTAGATGGATAAATTACGCAATAAATCTCCCTGCACAAGTCCAAAGTTCTCTGAGACTTTAGATGTGGAGCGCCACAGTGAAGTGCTGCATCACCTTACAATTTACAGTTTAGGCATTTAGCAGATGCTCTCATCCAGAGCCACTTACAAAGAGCGCCCGGGCAAACTGTGCAGCATCTGTGCGGCTCCGGAGGAAGACTCTGGAATTCTGACTGGGAAAAGTTGTGGAAATGAATGGCTGTTAGTTGCGTCAATTATTAGATTTTTTTTTTTTCAAAACGGGGATGAATTAACATAAAGAAGACGTCAAACGACGTAAGCAAACGTCTTGCACTACGCTAAACAAACCGCGGAGGCTATAGCCTCAGCGTCATTCTAGCCTCCGAGTTACAAAAGTGGCCGCCGCGTGGTTTGGTTATCTCTGATCGCTGAGGAGGTGTGGAGACAACTAGAGGCTGAGCTGGGAATTCTAGAGTGGTGGTTGTGACAGCATGGACGAGACGGACAATGGGAGGAGACGGTACCTCATCTGCCTTCTGTGGCTTTAACCTCCTCCAGGGCTGCTGCTGGAGCCGCAACAGGAGGGTCCAGCCCGAGGTACGTACTGAGACCCCTGCAATCCAACCCCCCCATCATTATTATTGGCATCACCCCCATCATCTTTCTTCTCTTTTTCTTACATTGTGAGCTTGTAGATCAGTGTTTCCGAAACACTGGGTTGGGACCCATCTTTGGGGTATTATAAAAAAATAATAAATAAAAAATAAAACAAAAAGAAGAAAAGAAAAATACATTTCTGAAAAATGTTCAAGAGACTTTCAAGAAAAATAAATCTAGATTCCATAAATAAAACATAATAATAAAATAAAAAAAAAACTTCTTAAAAATTAAGAAGTAGTAATTCAGTAATTTGGGTCCAAAGGAAACATATTTCTCTTTTGGGTCTTGAGCTAAAACGTTTGGGAACCACCACTGTGTTGTAGATCGTCTATATTTGCCACACGACACCATCGTACGACGAAGTATAAAGTAGGGCATAAGTGGATAAGGCTCCAACTGGAGAATCGTTCAGAGTCGTTTTGGCTACCTTGGTTTTGGCAGTCCTGGCTCCATATAGAGTATCAGTGAGGTTATGCTTCAGCTATCACAGGCTGCTCATTTAAGGGAACGAAAGTGTAAAAATGGACCTGTTAACTGTCACAAATTAACACTAGGGATTTAACTGTGTACTACTGTTTGTCCGTCACCTGGGTGATGGAAGCCATGCGGGCGTAATGAGTCTTCCATGTGCGCTCCAGCAGGTGGTGGTGGGGGCGGGGGGGGGGGGGGGGGGGGGTGTTCATTTGTGGTTTAATTCATTGCACCTGACAATGTGGTTTCTTCTCTTTAGCACTCTTCTAATTAAATCTAATGTTTCACTTGAAACAATTACGGTACCCGCATGGGTTGTTTTCTTCTTAATACAGTGGTTCTCAAAGTGCGGTCGGGGGACCCACGGGGGTCATTGAGGGGTCTAGGGGGTCCTCAGCTAAATGAGCTAATATACCTATAGGGTCATAATAACCTAGTTCTGGCATGGACTAAGTTAAACATGTCTCAGCATGTCTCGTAAGCCTTGTTACCTCCCAGTTCTGTATGTTATGTGGCCCTGAGGGGAAATTCTGGATTATGTAAGGCACTGTTCTCACACCTAAGGGGACCCTGAGGGGGTTCCAGGGGCTCATACCGACAGTACAGACAAAGAAATTCTCGACCAAATGACAGACCTTATAGCTGTACCTGACCAGTAAATTCTTAGAGTGTGGTCCCAAGGATACACATCTGATAAGGGGGTCTGTGGCATAATGCATATCAGGCTATTGGGGGTCCTTGAAATGACAACGGTAGAGAGAATCAATGGTGTACGTACGATGTTATGTTACTTATGTGGCCCTGAGGGGGATGAACACTCCTGATCTCCCTGTCTGTTTCTCTCTCTTTGTCTCTCTGTCTCTCTGTCTCTCTCTCTCTCTCTGTCTCTGTCTCTGTCTCTGTCTCTCTCTCTCTCTCTCTCTCTCTCTCTCTCTCTCTCTCTCTCTCTCTCTCTCTCTCTCTCTCTCTGCGTGTGTGTGTCTCTCTCTCTCTCTCTCTCTCTCTCTCTGTCTCTCTCTGTGTCTCTCTCTTTGTCTGTCTCTGTTTTGCCGTCTCTGTCTCTGTACAGTATACTGTCTCTCTCTCTGTCTCTGTCTGTCTCTCCCTCCCCCCTCTCTCTCCCCCCTCTCTCTCTCTCTCTCTCTCTCTTTGTCTCTGTCTTTGTCTCTCTGTGCATGTGTGTCTGTCTGTCTCTCTCTCTGTCTCTGTCTCTGTTTCTGCGTCCCTCTCTCTCTCTCTCTCTCTCTCTGTCTCTGTCTCTGTCTCTGTCTCTGTCTCTCTCTCTCTCTCTCTCTCTCTCTCTCTCTCTCTCTCTCTCTCTCTCTCTCTCTCTCACCAAGCTCTCCAAGCTCTCCACCAGAGTCCAGATCCTGCATCTTGCATCGTCTCGCTTATTAGTTACACTGATATATTAGATTGAGTTCTGTCTGTGTTCGGGTTATTAATGTTAAAAGAGGAGATTAGACCTGGAAATAAATAAATGCCTACGTGAGAACTGGGAGTAATGGGAATAGATGAGAGGCTCAGCTGATTGCTGAAGCACCACACAGCACTGATGGATAATAACACACCACATGTCCTCCAATCAGATTCATCTCCTGTGTCCCTTCCCTCTGCACTCCTTCAATCAAGGAGGTTGCAGTGCTGATTAGTTCACTCTTTCTCAATGTCTGGTCCGGGGCCCACTAGGGGTCTAAATGAACCCTTAGGGGTGTCTGTATCTCTAAGAGTGTTCTTCTTCTTCTTCAGGGTTGTATATGAGTCAGGTCTCTTGTTACAGACATGGACATACAGTAAGGTGTGATTTCACCAAATGGGATCACATCATATATTAATCACGTTGCAATAAATAAACTTGTGTGCGTGCGTGCGCGTGCGTCTACTGAGGCCTGGGCCAAATGTCCCCACAAGTACAACTAGAGAAAATGGTTAATAGCTTGGAGATCTGCTGTTTATCAGCAGTTTTGTGCTATTTTCAATGCATTATTTATTCATTCATTCGTTTATTAATCCATTTTTTATCAAGGGCACACTTTGAATCGTGCTTTCTGAAAGATACATTAATTATTGATTTTAGAGCTGCATAGTTTATCAAAGCAAATAAAAATACACGCAACAAAAAACCTGGGAATGCTCTTCATTGTGTTTTCTCCTGGTGGGACTGTATGTGTGGGAACACGCCTGTGCGCTTCGTGTTGGCACTGTGCCTCTCCTCTCTTCTCCTCTCCTCCACACAGCCATGCACGCTAGCAGAGCGTCGGTGTTCATCCACGCATCAGTCACTCTGCGTGTGTGTGGGTGACGACACGAAACCGACCAAAACAAATATATAACGGGGGAGTGCAAGCTGTCAGCGGCAGAAACCCGAACAGGTGGCTCCTTCTTCAGACCGATCGCACTAAACAGCTTGTCTGTTGTCTCCCTCTTAATCTCCTGCATGTGGCGACACCCATTAATTGACCCTAGATCGGTTCGTGAAATTTGGAGTATTTGTGACAGGTTTGCGTTGAGCTGCTTGCGGACAGGTATTGTGTGCTGGTGTAAAGTAGGGCTACAGTAGGAAGTTTGTCTTGGATTCGTGAGGTCCGTGGCTTTCACGTTGGATTGACACTGGTGGATATATCAATGTTTTTTGCGCCGGGTCTTTTCTTGGATTTTATCATTTCCCGTTTTTGAGACTATACTGGACTATTATATTTGGAAATAACCTTTACTTCTAAACGCTGACATTGTCAAAACAGTATGCTGCCGGAAATAAATAACAAGGTGAGGAATTTTGCTTGCTGGAATGTATGAATAATTTATGCATGGTTTCATCCCCAAATCATACAAAAAAAGCCTTTAATATTTAATGCGACGTTGGAAATAGGTATTTTATTATACTTTATTTGTAATCCAGCTGTATTATTTATAGCTATATTACTTTTACACATTTTTAATCAACCAATCAATCAGCATTTGACATGCAGTAGGCCTACAGATCAATTGGGAATTAGAGTATTTATTTATGTGAATATGTAGTACAATTTCAAGTGCTTGTCAGGGTGGGGGGTCCCCAGTTCAAATATGAATATTTTGGGGGGTCACAGGCCACGGCCTGAAAAGGTTGAGAACCACTGGTTTATAGATGAAAAGACGGGGAACTCTACAAGTTACACAGTGTACTGTGACTGTCTGTATAGCCTACAAAATCCACCCCTTGATCTCATTGTGATCATAATATATGACCCAATTCTATTTCTGTCTTCTTTAGCCTGTTTATTTGTTGTGCTGACAGTCTGTGTAAGTCTATACTGTATGTGTTCCGGTGTAATTATCCCACCTTAAATGGCAACCAACAAATTTAACTCCCATCTCTTTTTTTGGACCTATATGGATCTTGCTGTACTGCCTTTATTGGAATGAAAACATAATGCTGTGTGGAGTGCAGACTATACTAATAATGGTTTACTTTAATTTATCAATTTTCATATGATTGTCATTTCATCTTGTAGGGTTGTAAGCAAAGAGTTAAGGGTGACATTTTCATCTGAGCAAAGGTCTTATCAATGATCATTTAATCATTGAGGTGGAAACCTCATACCTATGTCCAAAACTGTTACTTTTCAGGATTCCAATTCAAAGGTAGAAAAAGTAGCAGATCAACAAGATTGTAGATTTGCTACTTTTGATTCTGATTGATTGATTGATTGATTGATTGATTGGTTCTTTTATTTTCGTGTCCTGCACACAAAGTGCCCAACCCTCATGGGTTTATAAGACATCATTTTACGCTTACATGTTAACAATATATCACATAATACATGCATTTACAGCTCAGAATTTCTTCTTCTCTCCCAAGCTTTTGATCAATGGGGCATTAATGTATACGAAAAAACACAGTAAGTTAGAATATGGAGATAAGAGAGTTTCTGCCCGACAGCAACAATATGTTTGTTATATCTGACAATGGTGTGAGTTGAGGTTACACAGATTAGCAGTTTGTTGTTGTTTACTAGGACATCATCTTGGTATTGCCTAGTGACCTTGTGCCCTTAAACTTAAACTTTGAGGCTTAAAGAACCTGATGAAAGCCAAAGCTGATCTCACACACGTGTTGGGATGATCCCTCTCCCCTCCTGGCCTCTCAGGAAAAGTCCCTATTCCCAGTCTAAACACACGTCATCACACGTGCACACATGTGTGCACTGCACAACCTCAGTGGGGGGTAGTTATACATTGGCAAAAACAGTCACATCACATTGCTTTTAGTAGACCTCCTGCCTCTATACCTGAGTTTAACCACTTGAGTCCTATTTTTTTTTTTAAATGCTGATCTACAAGCTCACAAGCTTTGTGAACTTGTATTATGCTAATTTGCGATATTTTGAAGAATTGAACATTTTCGACTATAATGACAGGCCTAAATAGTCTGGTTGAAAGTGAAACCACTTAAACCCTATAATACTTAGTTGACCGGATTCCCAAGGGCTCTATACTAGGCCACCTTAACATGTTGTGCGAGGTTGTAGATCTGCTATTTCCGAGGAATATGGATGGTATAGGGTTCAAGTTGTTAAAGCATGGCTATGTCCTTTGGTGTCTGGTGCTGCAAACCTAAGTGTAAAGAGGTTGATAAACTGATACTCATAGACATTCATGACACAAGACACACAACGAGATGGCTTATTGTGAGCTTTCAAAGTGATATGACAATGACAAGGCATCCGAGGCTCATGCATCCTCGTCTCCATTCAGTCCAGCAACACGTGTGTCTATCTTTGGCCATTTGAATGGCACTCTCTGTCTGTCTGTCTGTCTGTCTGTCTGTCTGTCTGTCTGTCTGTCTGTCTGTCTGTCTGTCTGTCTGTCTGTCTGTCTGTCTGTCTGTCTGTCTGTCTGTCTCTCTCTCTCTCTCTCTCTCTCGCTCTCTCTCTCTCTCTCTCTCTCTCACACACACACACACATGCTGCAGTCAGTGCGTGTCCACCGGCACATGCAGTGACAATGACATCACCTTCACAGGTGACCCACATTAACTGGACAGCATTCCCGCTCACCCGTCTCCAGAGAATCACATGGGATGTTATTATAATAATGCATTACTTCTCAAACTTTTTATTTTATTTCAAGGACCCCCATAACTCTGATAACCTGACCAGCCAGATGGGGGCGGTATTGAGTTTCACAATACACCCTGCATCTGGGATCGCTCAGGGAGTAGAGCTGCCCGGTCGCTGCGTGTACGAACCAATCAGCGGCTGCTAGTGGGGGGATCATCCAATCACCTGCCAAGTAGCTTGAAAAAATGAAACGCCGTTTTGCATCGATTCTGCTACCGGAGTCTCAGATGGAAGTAGGCTGTGAAACAAAATGTGTGTCGCAAGTTTCTTCCATTTGGCGGAGTCAGGTTATAACTCTGAGAGTGTACAAATGAAAACGAATGGACCTGTAAGGGTCCATTCAGTTCCATTTGTATACACTTTCAGAGCTACAGGTCTGTAAGGAGTCCGTTTGGACCCCCTCAACGAACCCTGGACCCCACTTTGAGAACCACCGTTAGAAACACATGATTTTTTATTTTATTTTATTTATTTAGTTGCTTTCAGCCAACATACAGAAGGTTAAAATAAAAAGACAGTCGAGGGTCATATACACTGGAAAGCCATCGACTTATTTCCACTGTGGTCCCCTACACAAATCCACAAATAACAGACAAACATAAATAACACAGAATACACATCATTTACAGTACATCAGACACAACAAATTGAATACAAAACACAATCTTTATCATAACAATAACCTAAAATAAATCATTTAGGAGCTCCAACACAAGTGTGCTCACACTGTTCCCCTCTCAAGTAGCCATGATTTAATTCTACCTTTAAAATAATTGGGAAACAGCTTAACCTCAGTGTGAGATAATGATGATAATAATGTGGCACCGGGTGAAAAAGGGTTACAAAATCAAAGGGTTACAAAATCGTGGGATAAAAACAATAATAGAAAGAAATACTGTATATGGGTTTATTTCTATTTTGAATAACCAGTTGAACCCTATAGCGTAGCGTCCCTATTCTGGGGTTGAGCATTCAGCGAAAATAATGAATCTTGTGAGCTTGAAGACCTGCTATTTTCGGTGACGATATTGAAGTGTGCAGCTAAAACAGGAGCGAGCCTATCATAGAGCCCTAGGGGGCTCCGGTCAACCAAGAATAGGAATGAAGTCTCTCTCCATAATCGAGTGGTTAGTTGAATTATGCATTTTGACCTGATGGTCTGGCCATTGTCTTCAGTGAATTCAGAAGCCATTGGAGCATGCTGTGTAGATTATCATTGGTGCATTGAAGTTATCTCCTCTCTCTCTCTCTCTCTCTCACACACACACACACACACACACACACACACACACACACACACACACACACACACACACACACACACACACACACACACACACACACACACACACACACACACACACTAGCCTCACCCCAGCTAGACTGAGAGGGTGGTCCTATAAAGCTTGGTTGCACATAGCCGATCTACAAGCTCACAACGCGTCGCAACGTATCACATTGTGAGCTTGTAGATTGGCTATCTTCCATTATTAATCAGGCGTAAGCTCTATTCCACTCATTCCAGTGTCCACGCCCATTCATTGATTAATCAGTCACATGTCAGCTGGCTGTGTGATATTCAACATGTGATATTCTCTAGCAGATAGTAGAAATGAATCAGATCTGTTGCTTTTTATAACATATGTAAAATAAATTATTTTTCTCTGAGGGAACATTAATCTATAGGGTATACATTATAGACTCGGAGCACTGTGTGGGTTCACAGTCATGCAACACAAGAATAAAGTGTTCTGACTTAAGTCCTATATATTTCGTTGCATGTGAAATGGTGATTTTCTTTTTTCTTTTCGAATTTTCTTTTGACTTTTTGCCTATAAAGGCATGCCCAAAATAGTGACACCAGGTTAAACGTGGTTTAGTTCCTTTCCATTATTGAATATAAGAATATGTAGAGTTCTTTAGGAGAACTTACACAGTGATCTGTTGAAAAAATAATATGCCTTTACTAATGCATGGCTCTGCAAAGTTTAAAAGCGCTTGCTGACCCACACAAATCAGCTCAAAAAGAGCCTTTGTCAGAATACTCAGCCTCTGTTTAGATATCACCAGCTCTGACATTGTCAGCTCATTTATACTCCATCGTACAGCGATGTCCTGTGGCGAAAATTGCTGATCTACAAGCTCAGAAGATGCTATGTATTGTACGCTTGTAGATCTGCTAGTTTCACTATTATTTATATATTCTTTAATCTAAATTTGAATTGTACTATTGAAATTACTACTACTTTAAGTACAAATTTGACAGAGAAACTTTTCACTTGCAATTGAATCATATTTGACCTTTGACTCAAGCACTGGGACTTTGTCCACCTACTGTCGCCTCATGTCCGCACATCAACACAAATGTTCACACATGTGCCTGGCTGCACATGTGTGAACACCTGCCCACACACACAGAAGCTGCCGTTGCGGTGATGATGGACCCTCAGGGACTTTTCCGAGCGGCTCTATTTAAAGATCACGGTTCATCACTTCTCCTATGTCTGGCTGTAGCCATGCTTGACTGCCCACACAGCTAGTACATATCTGAGAACACCCACCGCTGTGCGGGGTTCCACCATCCTGCCAGCGGAAAAAAAAAAAAAATCTGAGCAATGGCATTTTGAACTTGCAGTGTTGCATGTTATCGCATTAAGAGATGCGTCCTGAGGCTTTAATGGCACCGTGGTTGTGCAACAAACGGAAAGAAACCGATTAAAATACCAATGCTTGGTAATGATATATGTTTACATGAAAATAGTCAATTTGAACATTAATTGTCACCTATTTCATTCATGATATTCAAAACCAATATTTTCCATTACGATATGTGTCATCATCATCATCATCATCATCATCATCATCATCATCATCTTTATCATTTTGATATCGACCCTGATATTGATATATCATGCGTCCCTATGTTTATAGAAAAAAAACCTCTTGCACCATTTTATTCATACATTTCTGTCATTGGTTCTGCAGGCAACGCGACCAGAAGCCTTCCCTCACCCCCACAGACTGCCAACAGACGGCAGCCGTATAGGGTCCAACCGACCCTACTCACAGGTCAGTTGGAACCCTTTACAAGATACCCTACACAGTAAAATCCTGAGTGTTAATTTAAAGGTATAGGGTAAGTGATATTGTTTGGTTAAAACAAAACGTTTTTTGTTAAAAGGTTAAAGCACTATATTGTGATAGTGATCATTGCTTATAGAGTGTTTGCTCAGTAACAGGGGTCTCCCCATCTCTCCAGCTCTTTAATAAACAGGAAAAATACATTTTGGTTAGTTGTAAAATGTTGGCCAATCAGGAGAGAGTACCCATTTATCAGCTTCATTTGTGTTCCTGTTCCATTGTTTTCCTGTTAATTTCTTTGTGTCATCACTTCCAATTCCACTTGTTTAATCTGTATCCTGTCTTGAGTTCTCTATGCTGATGATTGGATAAAATTGGTATCCCAACCTGAAAATTCATTTTCTGTTTAATGAAGAGCAGGAGAGTCACTCCTGTTACTGAACAAACACTATATACTGTAGACTGTCAGAATGTAGAGCTATTCAACACTTGTTTTAACCAAAGAAAATCCTTCACCCTACCTTAACAGAGTTACAAATGGATACATAAACACTGAGCATTTTACTGTATAGCAAGTGGCCCTGCTACACCCAACTCAAGCAATAAGTGGGAGTGGACTCTGGCTGCAGCCTTTCCCTATACACAAGCCCGAGACAAACACAGAGAATACGGTTGGCTCAGGAGGTAGAGTGGCTGTCGTTGAGCAAGGCACTGAACCCCCAACTGCTCCCGATGCTGCTTAACCATGCATGGTTGCCTTCACTGTTGGTGTGTGAATGTGTGTGTGAATGGGTGAATGTAGCACACATTCTAAATGTAAGTGCTTTGGAAGGCACTGTCGAAATGCAGACCATTTACCATGATTGACGATGAATCAGTATAGATGTGCACTTTTTCTCCATATGTGTGCGACAAGTCCTCTCGTAATCACATTCTGAAAATCCCTGATGTACTGTTATGATGTTTCAGCGGCTCAACAGATGTCTTGTTAAAAGTCAGTCAGAATCTTTTTATTGGCCAAGTATATTCAGGAATTTGTCTCGTTGCATTTCTCTCACGCTGTACGATTGGTTGTGTTACTGTTTGTTTTTGTGGTTTGACACCACCGTGCACACACACACACACACACACACACACACACACACACACACAGGAGCAGCCCCGCCTCCCACCACGCTGCGGCTCTCGGCTCGCGTCACTTGACTCGTCTCGTTATTTGCCCCACTTGAAAATAGTCTGCGGCTCTTGTCACGGTGTCAACTTGCTGCACATAAGTGCAAAGAGCCTCGACAACAGGTTTTGATTGAGATATATGAGATGCTGTTCTGGACAAAAGTCAATTAGCCTAATATTGCGCTTCCTCTTTCAGTCTCTCTCCCCTAGCGTGATTTGGCCAGAGAACAGCTTCTGCTTGGTTGGTCATTCAGAACAATACATTCCTTCTGTCAAAAACATTCCCACTGTCCCTTCAGTACTGTGGAACCATAATGAAGCCAACATTAGCTGCAGCAGGAGTCAAGTGACTTTGCAAACAGTACTGGCCCATACTGTACTTCTCCTTAAGAATTTACAGTGACTTTTTTTTCTCTTTTTTTTTTACTATCACTTTAAAGGTAGGGTAAGTGATTTGCTTTGGTTAAAATAAGTGTTAAATAGCTCTATATTCTGATAGTACTCATTGCTATAGAGTGTTTGTTCAGTATTAGGAGTCTCCTTGTCTTTCCATCTTGGGAAAATGCATTTTCGTTTCAGTTTCAGTTTCATTTCCAATTTTATCCAACCAGGACAGAGAACTCAATCACGATATAGATTAAACAAGTGAAATTGGAAGTGATGACACTAAGAAATGAGCAGACAAAATTGGAACTGGAACACCATACAAATTAAGCTTAAAAATGGGTATTTTCTCCTGATTGGCTGAGATTTTGACACCTACCAAAAAAAATATTTTCTGTTTAGCTGAAGAGACGGGGAGACTCCTGTTACTGAAAAAACACTCTATAGCAATGATTACTGTCAGAATATAGTATTTTAACCTTTGAACAAAATATTTTTTGTTTTAACCAAAAAATACCACTTACCCTACCTTTAAGTTGAGTGAGTTGAGCTTATTTTTTGTGGTTCATGTCACTGTTTCTGAGATTCTTTTTTTTATCACAGGCCAGGGTGCTGTTAATTTACAGCACAGGCCACCTTGCGTATAATTTGAGTATACCTACTTCTCAAGCCACCACTGGATTTGCCTCTTTGGGTGTGATTTCCTCATTCATTAAGGATGGTTGTTTGTCTCCAAAGTTGAATATCCTTGATTTTAAATGTGATTGAAAAAAATAATGGGAGGAGTAGGATGGAGGCGCTATGTCTTCCTGGTGGGGGCTCGTCACTGGCAGCAAGTGAGCCAGTGGCGGCAGCACAGCAGTTACAAGAAGACTACACAGAAATGTGTGGAGAATTCAAGAATTGGCATAACGCAATAGCCAAATTATTTGCTACTCTTTATTAATTGAGATTAATCACAGCAATGAATGTGATTACTCATTTGACAGCCCTAATAGAAATGTGAGTAAGATGGGGAGATAAAGGAAATAAATAAACTTGATATTGTTTTAATATATTTTTAAATAGATTGTCTAGTCATTACGGGCATCTCCTTTGGAGCAATAATACCTTGCGTTAAATAACAACAACCTGGATCTTACCTGAACCATTTTAATGAACACACATGTAGGTCAGAAGTGTAGTGTTGTGTTATCTTACATCCAGATCAAAAGATGAATCTCACTGGAACATCTTACCTAAGCACTGTACCCCCCCAGGTGTCTACTGTACACACCACAACATTTGTGCCTGTTGTGGCAGGTGCTACAGACTATATTTAGCCCTATCTCTATGCATCATGGAGCATGCTGGCAGATCATGCATGTGGCCTTTACACGTGAGATGAAATATCAGAGCGAACTGTACACGCACTCGGGTGCATGTGTTTTTTTTTTTTTCTGAATGCAAAAAAAAAGAAAGACAAAAAGAAAAGCCTGAAAGGCTTATTCTGTCATTCCATATCAGGCATACAGTACAATGTTCAGTATGCCTGATATAGCATAGATTGTCTTTGAGGGAAAGATCCTATGAATTGTTTATGTCGCTCTGAATTAATTTGGTTCAGGTATTGGAATGCAATATAAATTAATTATTCAACCACTTAATCCCTATGGCAAAAACTGCAAACATTTCAGATCTACAATCTCGCAATGTTTTGTGAAACATTGGGAGCTTGTAGATCTGCTACTTTTCCTATTTTAGAAAAGAAAATACAGATGCAAAATAAGGACAACGACAACAGTGGCATATTCTGTATTCAGTACAGTAAGCATCTTGACACACATATGATACAGTACCGTATATACGCCTTCAGGATTTCCAGTTGACCAGTGAACTTGGCTCGGGACAGAGGTCTAATTTCGCCCGTCGTTACCAACGCTAGCTTGCAAGCCGGTGGTACATATGTAATCGTGCTCCCAGAAACAAGCAGAATGGCAGGCGGAGAAAGGCAGGCTGTTCATCGCTGTTCATTCATCTCCCCCCCACACAGAAGCTTCAGTGACAGCCTCTGTCAGGTCTTCAGTTTAGGGCTTTTGTTCTCATTTCACTGTCACCCTGATCAGTAATTCCAGTCTCTGGCCGTGGTGGGGGGTCCTATGGTCACCTGAGCCTCCTGTCTGCCAGTCTAAACTAGCTATGTAGTGCTGTGGTTCTCAAAGTGGGTTATTACAGCATCACAATCATTTTAATCATATACGTTGGCTATTAAGAAATAGCTGCTAGGTTGTACATCTGCAATTTTAGATTTGTCTTTTTTTCTTAAATACAATTTTGATTCTTTTTAACGCAAATCTTCTCTTCTGGGGGTCCCTGGCACAAAACGTTTCAGATGGAGGTCCTCGGCCAAATATATATATCAATTTGGGGGTCCTTGACATGAAAAGGTTTGCGAACCACTGATGTAGTGGACCGGCCCGCGCTGGTGCTCAATGGGTGGTCCGGGGACCACCAGCCGGTCCAAATGGACACTGACGGGTCTGTAGGAGTTACATGAGTACTGAGGATGTTACAGTGCAGATTGGGGTTCCAGTGTAGTTTAGTCCAGTGATTCCCTCAACCTTTTGAATTTGAAGGATCTCCCACCTTGGCCCGGACCCCACATTTGATCAAAAAAAATAAAGTCTACACTGTAAAATGCTCAGTGGTAGCCTTACAGACCCGTAAGGGTCCATTTGGACCGCTCGTGGGTCCCCAGACCCGACGTTGAGAAACAGTGAGTGCGCTAGCGGACAGTTGGTAATGATGAGAGGCAGGCCAATGGAAGGATATACTGGCAAATGCAACTGCAGGCGGGGTTTAAATAAAGCCACGATTGTGCTCACATTTTGGCGTAGCTAATAACGGAGCATTTCTGCTCCATTATATAATACTGTGTGTGTGTGTGTGTGTGTGTGTGTGTGTGTGTGTGTGTGTGTGTGTGTGTGTGTGTGTGTGTGTGTGTGTGTGTGTGTGTGTGTGTGTGTGTGTGTGTGTGTGTGTGTGTGTGTGTGTGTGTGCGTGCGTGCGTGCGTGCGTGCGTGCGTGCGTGCGTGCGTGCGTGCGTGCGTGCGTGCGTGCGTGCGTGCGTGCGTGCGTGCGTGCGTGCGTGCGTGCGTGTGCAGGTCATGCATTAGATATGCACAGTGGTGGAAGAAGTACTCAGATTTGTTTTATTACCAAAGTAAAAGTAGCAATACCACAATGTAAAAAATACTCCCACAAGTAAAGGTTTTCGGAATTTTTCCAAAATCTTTCGAAAATCGCTGATCAACAAGCTCACAACGCGTCACATCGTGACACGTTGTGAGCTTACAGATCGGTGTAAAATAGGGGTTAATTGGTTAATATACGTTTTGTAATAATAATAATAATCTAAATCTACAAAGTAACTTCTAAAGTTTTCAAATAATTGTAGTGAAGTAGAAAGTACTATATTTGCCTTTGAGATGTAGTGAAGTAGAAGTTTAAAGTACCAAAATATTGACTTAAGTACAGTACTCGAGTAAATGTGACTTTCCACCACTGAAGTAGACACACTAACTGGTTAAGCTACCAGTGTGTTATTGGGTGTGTGCTGTTGTATCGTATTCAAAGCAATTTACTGCCACTTGATCTTGCTTAGAAACAGGGGAGACAGACAACCTCTGGATTTGGAACGTTGCCAGCTAGCGGGAGTTGCTACAACTTGCCAGTGTTCTCACGCACTCTGGTTCTGTCCATTATCACACAGGATCTGCCCGTGAAATCCACTCACCTGCTTTATTCACCGGCAGCAGTGTTGCGCTTCTGCTTGGTGTGTATACAGCTGCTCTCTCTGTCTCTGTCTCTGTCTCTGTCTCTGTCTCTGTCTCTGTCTCCGTCTATAGGCATGCCTGTCTGTCTGTCTGATCTGTCTGTTTTCTGAGAAGAATAATAGGACACTAGGGTTCAACTGGTTAATGTATCAGGGTTGTATCTCATGAGCGTTATTTTGTGTTATTTGCTGCAAAAAAACAACAACAACTAACAAATCATCTCTCTCGGGTGGAATAAACATGAGCAAGGCTGTCCAAAACTGTTACTTTTCAGGATTCAAATTCAAAAACAGCAAAAGTCGCAGATCCACAAGCTCGAAACGCGTCGCTTAGCGTCACCTTTCGAGCTTGCGGATCTGCTACTTTTGATGCTTTTGAGTGACGCTGTAGTATGATCAAGTGGGGCGTCAATGTACGGAAAAAAACACAAATCCAGACAGCAACAAAATCATGTCTTCATCTCTGTGTGGGTTGCAGAAGTTTGCTTCTAGTTTGGGGAGCGGGACCCTGCCTCAGATTGAGCCCCCGGGGGTCCAGCTGGTGGTCAGCAATGCCAAAGCTCCACACCAGCCGTCCGACACCATCCTGCCCCACATCGCCAACAAGGGAGTGGTTCACAACAACTACCAGTCATACGGGGTAAGGCTTAGAGAGCATGGTTTCCAAACTTTTTTAAAGTCAAGGAGAGCAACATTACATTGATATGTATTTGGCCGCAGTTCTCCATCTGAAAAGGTTTTGTGCCAGGGACCCCCAGAAGAGAAGATTTATATAAAAGTAAATAAAATCTCACTTTGAGAACCACTGGCTTAGAGCAGTGGTTCCCAAATAATGGGGGTCGTGGACCCATTTTTACGAGTCATGAGGAAAATACCCCTTTTTTAATACAATTTCAAATATTTTTTCAGAACAATTTCCAAAATAAAAAATTCAAAAGAATTTCAGAAAATGTACAACTTGGTCGCTCTTTGAAAATAGCTGATCTACTGTACCAGCTCTGTGATGCTATGAGCTTAGATTACCCAAACACCCAAACACAACTAAAGGTGCGTTCCCACTGAAAGATAAAATATCTTTCTAGTCGCTTGAATTGCTCGACTTTGGTGGCGCTGGTCAGCGTTGGGGGGGAAGGGAACCGCCCTGTTTGCCTCGTTCGCGCCGCTTAGACTTTGCATAGACTTTGTATGTTATCGCGCCGCTCGAACAAATATTGTATCTTTTGGTGGGAACGCTCTTTAAGTGTAATGCCTAATTTATATTCTGTCACACAACGCCACTTGGCAAAAATGGCCAACCTACAAGCTCACAACACGGCGCGGAATGCAGGGCACCGTGAGCTTGTACAGTAGGTTTAAATATGCCCGATTTTGTGAAAGCTACTTTCCATCCGTAGTCCCCCAAAAAACAAGAAACAATACAGACATTGCAATATAACAACGATACAACATAAGTTAACAAGAACACTCAAGGTACATCAACAATCAACAGTTATTAAGTAAATGGGAAATTGGGAGTAATTGGAAAATTGTAAATGATCCTCCTGTGTGTTACCTGGACAGGATGAGAAGCAGAAGCCCGCCCAGCCATTCAGCATGCGGTTCGGTACGGCGATGGAGAACGTCTCCAACTCCCTCAGCAAAACCAAGTCTCTGAGCAACAAGCTGGACAAAGACAAGACAATAGAAGGACAAAGGGGGCCCATGTCCCCGACAGGTACAGAACAGAACAAAGAAAGACCCCACAGTGGTCTCATTTGGGGATGCCAATGGCCAACCCTTAGCACAGTGGTTTTCATGTCAAGGACCCACCAAAATTATATGTATTTGGTTTGTGCGAGGGACCTCCAGAAGCAACATTTTCAAGATTTTTCAAAAATAGCCGATCTACAGTGACGTGCTATGAGCATGTATATCTGCTATTTTTTAATTGCCAAAGTATAAAATATGGTTAAAGTGGTTAAAATGATTGTGACGCTACAGTATATTAACAAATGTTGCTGGAGTGGGGACCCCCTTGCAACCCCCCCCCCACCCCCCCCCCCCCTCCAAGCCAAGGACCCCTTGGGGTCCCCAGACCCCACTTTGAGAACCAATGCCTTAGCATGCACATGTAACCTCAAATTCAGTTCTTTCCGCCTTAGTTTATTTGCAGTAATCTAATTTTAGATCGGTGCTACAATGGGCGTTGATGATGCGTGCATCTCAACCCACGCCCATCTGTTTACAGTACATGTGATACGTGACACATGTTATAGACACGTGTTCTCTACAGCCATATGCTCATTGACCTCTTTAAACCTGGTGTCCCTATTTTGGGAATGTCATTATAGGGTGCTAGCATTTTCAAAGATTTTCAATAATGTTTACCTGTAAATAATTGTTTTAAAATGAAAATACATCTTTCTGTATTACTGACAAAAAAAACTGTGCACAAAAGGGATTTATTCACATTTCACGTTTCTGTCGGGTGGAAAGCGGGTACTTTTCAGGAAATGGAAAAAATAACCTGTGTTCAAATTAATCCAATGTAGTTATTATTTAGTCACAAGCTCTTGTTAATTATTTTCATTTCTTAAATATTTATAAAACCCACAAAAATAGCAATAATAACCGATCTACAAGCTCACAACGCGTCACATCGTGAGGCACGCTGTGACCTTGTTGATCGGCTATTTTTGCTACTTTTGTGTGAAATTTTAGTATGATGAAGCATTTATTTACGGAAATAGAACCAACATAAAAAGTTGAAATATGGAGATACAAGGTTTCTGCCCGACACCAACGATATGCTGGTGATTGATCCTCTCCTCCCCCCTGTTTCTTTCCGACGACTCTTGCAGAAGCCCTGAATAACTTCCAGGATCAGCTGTCAGAGTTTGAGCATGAAGAGATCATGGACTATTCAGAGGTGTGGTTCATGGGCCTGGGGGCCCAGAAGATCGAGGCCTCCCTCAGCGCGCCTCAGAACTCTGGATACGATGATGAGCACGGCAGCTACGTCCGGGTAATGATGTGCTGGAGGAAAGATTCCATTCATGCTCAAGACACTTCAGTTTAATGATTGTATCTTATATTAAAATTGGCATGGGCGGGGTGGGTGGGTGGTATGAAATCACAAAGGTAATAGTAGTGGGTGCAAAAATGTCACAAACAACAAGCTGGTTTATGGAAACCACTTGAAAATCTAGGTGTAAATAGTGGCCGGAACGTCTAGTTATACAAAAAGTTATGAATGTTATACAGTTATATGTAGATGAAGGGACTTCTCTCTCTCTTTCATACAAGCGCATGCGCACGTGCACGCACACGCACACACACACACACACACACACACACACACACACACACACACACACACACACACACACACACACACACACACACACACACACACACACACACACACACACACACACGCCTAGGATATCTGTCCACAGTTAAATCCTGAGTGATAATTTAACTCTGGACTGTCTGTCACATTCTTCACTTCCTCAATGTCTTCTTCAATAACGCTACAGTCTATCTAGTTGTAGGTCTGAAACTACAGTTAAAATGGTATCAAACCTAACCCGTATATAAGCCACATGCATTGTGATGAATGAACCATAAACAGTGTGCTGTGTGTGTTGTTGTGTGCAGGTGCTGCATGATCACGTGGCCTTCAGGTATGAGGTTCTGGAGGTCATTGGGAAAGGTTCCTTTGGTCAGGTGCTGAAGTGTCGGGATCATAAGACCAATGAGATGGTTGCCATCAAGATGATACGTAATAAAAAGAGGTATGTCTCTATAAATTCCCTAAAGAGAGAGTGAGGGTGTCCTTCGCGTATCTTGGGAACCATCCAACCAATTGCCTTCAAACTTGGCATGTGTATTTCTGACGCCCCAAGGGAACACAGTGTGAAATCTGTCGGTCGGTCGGTGTGTTGACGGTTCTCCATCAACACAGCGAGTGAGTCGCCATGCTCAGCGTTGCGAAGTCCGCTTCAGCCGACTCAGCGCCGTTCGAGATTATATCTAGATGGGGACAGAATCGTAACTCACGTCCCCCCTAGTCAACATGTGACCCCGCGGGTAAACCCGTCAAACGTTTGACCTTTGGTCAAATCCGTCCACAGCCGTCACCCGTTTTCCGCCTTGGGAGGCGTTGTCTCCGTAAAGGGTGTGTGCCACAATTACACGCAAAGTTACCCACTTAAACCCTCTAGATTGAGTAAAACAGACCTGAGTTGGCTCACTTGGACCGCTTTTTTCCCTCTACACCAAATCTCTTCGCCAGAAAATAGCTGATCTATAAGCGTTGTAGATCGGCTATTTTTGGCTAATGTTCCCCCCAGAATATGAATATGAATGCTATATGTGCTTAATGCAATGGTGGGCTTCACCCGCTAATGATGCATGTACTGCACTAGTCTGTCTTCTGTCATATATATGATTAAGTCTGTGCTGAAAAGGGGCGGTGTAATAAAGGAAAAACTGGCACCCAACACCGTGGAGACTCGGGTTTGATTTCCGGCAGAGGGTGCCTCCGGCTTCACCGGGGGGGGCGCGCCAACCAACACGAACGGACATTTTTCCCAGCAGGCATTTTGACTGACACAGCTGACGGTAATAATGTTTAGTGACGGGTATGTTTGTGAATGTTTTATGTGTGCCCGGGTGAAGTCAGCTGTAGCTTACAGGAGCTGTCACGGTGGCACCCGAAATCAATGTTATTACCTTTAGCAGCTGTGTTTATCCGTCAAAATGGCTGCTATGAAAAGGGTTTATTGGCGGCCTGGCAGGGTTAGTGGTTGGAAGCCTGCAAGGGGAATTTGCTTTACGTCACTGTGGGGTGGAAACCATATCCAAAATGGAAAAAAGCAGTACAGTATTTCAATGGATCCAATATAGTTATTATTTAGTCAAGTCACAATCTCTTGTTAATACTTTTCATTGGTTAAATATTTGTAAAACCCACATTCACTTTCACAAAAAAAAACAGATCTTCAGGCTCACAATACGGGTCCAAGGACCCACCAGGGTGATGACGCTTCACGGTGTTCCATAGGATCCTCAGCTAAATAATTGATATTTACCAACCAAATGGTCTGTAACTCCGATTAGAGTGCAAGTGGAATCCTTACGGGTCCATTTGGTTCCATGTATACACTCTCAGAGTTAGATTATGAGGATTTTACAGCGTAGACTGGGGTAAAATAATTTATTAAATGGGGGGTCAGTGGCCTAATGCATATCGAACTGGGGGTCTTAGAAATGAAAAAAGCCACCGCGAGTGTGACTGCTACGTGACGATGGTCACTTAAGACCGCCACTAGTCATTTGTGGAGCAACTGTGACCCCGTCCCGGGGTTTTCACACATGCCTCGCATGTGATCGTTTTTCATTGTTTATGCCAGATCGGTGAGATCCTGATTTAGATGGATAGACAGACAGTCGGCACCTCGAGGTGTTGGCTTACCTGTCCTCTTCCCTCTGACATTTTATGGCAGTATCGATTATGGATATATATTTTTAAATAATCAATGAAATCAATTAGTTCGATGAACTATTTCACCCTTAATCTCATTTTAGTCGAGCCCACTGTCTTGAGATGCTGTTTCTCACAGGAAAATATGTCTCATCACTCGCAGCAGGCATACAGCGTATTTTTAGCATGAACGTGTCAGTGTAATCTTTCCTGTCAGAGCGCATCATCATCAAGAATTTTTATTTGGACATTTTCACAAGACTGTAGCGTAACACGGTGGTCCCGATGCAAACACCACATGTTGTTGAACGTGTCAATCCAATAGATTCATGACAAAGTTGCAAATTTTATCAATACAAATGTTTTAAATAAACAGAAATAAGGGACCATTCTATAGACCAAATCATCATGACATCACCAAAGCATCGCATGGGGGCATTTTTATTCATTAACCTTATTTCTGGAAGAATAGGACACTTATGATATCGTTATTGTGTATTAGCAATATATTATTTTGTTCTAAATATCCACTGGTTGACAAACTAGAGACAAAAGTAATGTTCTGTGACACTTATTTTATATTTTGTAAATACTCATTGACATTCTAACCGGAAATACCTCTAAACACTTTGTACTAATCAATTGAATTGATGATTAAAACATATATGATTTTTAATAAACAATCACTTTTCAAAAATACAGAGCTTGTAGATGTATACTTTTTTTTTCACACGACACCGTTAAAAATATCAAATAGGGCTTCAGTTGTTACTCAGATTAATCAATTTAGTCTTTGTCTTTAGTCTTTTATTCATTGATATATATTTAAGAAATCCCACAAAAAAGCTTCTCTGTTATTTGATTAATATAAAAAGTAACCACTAGAATAATCGCTAAGAAGATAATGAATATAATGTACATCCCTAGACCATTCCCCAAGATTTTATTATGTATTGCATTCTATGTATTTCATATACAGTATCTATGTTGTCATCTGTGTCATTTTAGATTTTAGCATTGGCTATTCACAAATAGCAGATATACAAGCTCACAGCGCGTCACTTTGTGCCGCACTGCAAGCTTGTGAATGCTATTTTTGAACATTTTTGAAAAATGTTGAAAGAGTTTGGAAAATGTTTAATCATTTTGATTTACGAAAAAGTTTGAGAACTACTGGTTCAGATGGCATTTGTAGAATCGGCCTCAGGTCTTAATGGGTCAATTATTGCGCCTGCAGGTTTCATCACCAAGCTCTTGTGGAGCTGAAGATTCTGGACGCAGTGAAGAGGAAAGACAAGGACAACCTGCACAATGTCATCCACATGAAAGAGTACTTCTACTTCCGCAACCACCTCTGCATCTCCTTCGAGCTCCTCGGGTGAGAGCACACACACGCTGTCATGAAAAAAAAGTCTGACACAAAGTAATTTCAAATTAAAGTTTTCATATAATTGTAGTGGAGTAAAAAGTACAACAGGGCGGCAGTGGCTCAGGGGTAGAGTGGCCGGGTAGAGTGAACTGAAAACCGCAAGGTTCCCAGTTTGATCCCGGGCTGGGGCGCTCCCCCAGAGTTAGTGTCGAAGTGTCCTTGAGCAAGACGCTGAACCCCTAATTGCTCCCGATGAGCAGGTTGATGCCTTGCATGGTTTCCTCCGCCATCGGTGTATGAATGTGTGTGTGAATGGGTCAATGGCACAATCAATGTAAAGCGCTTTGGATAAAAGCGCTATATAAATGCACCATTTACCATTTACAACATTTGCCTCTCAGGTGTAGTGGAGTAGACGTATAAAGTATTGAAAAATGATGAAGTATTGTATGTGAGTAAATGTACTTAGTTCCTTTCCATCACCGATGGTCAGTGACCTAACCTGGTGCTAAAGGACTCCGTACACTCAATTTAAGTGATTGCTGCAAACCACAAGTAATTCATTGTGTTTACAACGCTGTTCCACTTCACGGCACTGGCTTCAACTCCACTGCACTTGACCGGGCTCTTTTTGATTTTTCACCGGGAAAAGCGGAAGGAAAACGCATTCATTTTACAGATGAATCGAAGTGATAATTTTTATTTAATGTAAAGTGCAATTGAGTACCTGACAAGCTTGTGTTGTTATTAACACAGTCAAGCAACTGAATTCAATGAAATAGCGTCTTCTGATTGTTTCCTTTCCTGGTACACAAAGCAATGCAGTCTCTCCGAAATCCGTTAAAAAAAAGTTAAATTCTTTCAACGTACTAAAGGCAAATTCCATTAAAAAAGTTTCAAATTAGCAGATCTACAAGCTCACAAATTTCCCCAATTTTAGAAAATGTCTGCCTTTAATGACATGCACAAAATATGGACGCCAGGTTTAAAGTGGTTGATTTCACTGTTATTTCAGCAGATGAAGTTAGCCCAATGAGTCATGGGGCTCCATGGCACAACATCTTTTCAAATGGGGGTCCATGGTCTGATACATATTCTTTTGGGGGTCCTTTGCGGTACAATGTTTGAGAATTGCTTTTAGCGATCTCCTCACTATGATTATGACCAGTTATCTGCACTGCAAAAACTAAGTATGTACCTGGTACCAACAGTGGTGGACACAAGTACATTTACTTAAGGACTGTGCTTTAGTAGATTTTTTTGTATAGTACTTTACTTGAGTATTTGTAAAGACACATTTTGACATTTCTAAGAGAGGATGTTATGAGCGATGCGACGTTGTGAGCTTGTGGATCGGCTATTTTAACTGCTGATATTTTTTGAAAACTTTCTAGAAAAATATTTTTTTCAAAACAAGTAGTCCTGTACTTTAACTCAAGTACAAATTTGACAGAGCAACTTTCACTTGTAGTTGAGTAATATTTGACCAGGAGTATCTATCTATACTCTGACTCAAGTACCGGAGTTTGAGTGCTTTCTCCACCTCTGATGAAGACTATCAACTATCAATAGCTGGTATACCAGAAGCCATTACAGAGTGGAGTTGAGGCTGGTACCACATAGTGGAAAAGCAGCATAAGCGTGGATTGCTTTCATGCCTCCATATCTAGCGGGGACAGAAGATAGTTTTGTGTGGCAGACAGCTTCAATGACCTTTTAGAGGACGACTTGGGACCAGCACCTTGTCTTGTGTTACCGTCACTGAATCCCTTAGTTAATGCCTTGATTATGGCCCTATCTCTTTACCCTGCTTGCTTCATAGTGTGAAGGCTCCCATTACACCGCCCAAAGAAGATTATGCTTATTACCAAGTAGCAAGAAATAGCAGGAGGGTACGTCCCTCACATTCTATCTGTCCCCGGAGAAATCACGTAGCCACTCGGATTGTTTCCAGGGTATGAGCTAAACAGTTCCGAGTTTATGGTTCCGGCGACCAACTATTTTAATTTAGGTATGTGTCGGTCGCAACTGTAGACTAGCATCACATTTAGCATGTCTTTTTTCAGTCCGTTGATTCAGGGAGGAGGAATTAATACATAATTACATCTTTTTATAGGGAGTCCTGTTAAGCCTGAAAATAGCAGACCTTCAAGCTCAAAACGTGTCACATACAGTACGTTGTGAGCTTGCAGGTCTGCTATTTTCAGCGCAGGACACCGTCTTATGATGACGCATTAATTAGGCTTTAGATTCCACTGTACTATATCGTCTCTGTCGGGTGGAAACCTCATATGTACAAAACATACTTTTTCGGATTCAAATTCTAAAACAGCAAAAGTAGCAGATACAAGCTCAAGACGCGTCGCTTCCAGCCGTGTTTTGAGCTTCTAGATCTGCTACTTTTGATGTTTTTTTGTGACGCTGTAGTATGATCGAATCCATATACTGTGTTGGACAAACTACTCAACCCCAGTGCTTGAGTCAAAGTATAAATACTCTAACTCAAATAGTACTCAACTACAGTACAAGTGAAAGTTGCTCTGTCAAATGTGGACTTCAGTTAAAGTTCTGGAGTACTTACAGTATTCAAAAGTACATTCTTACGTACTCAAACGTACAGATTGCACAAACTACATTTTATTTTTAACTTAGTTACTGTCACCAGTGACTATACCACTGACTATATACAACCTGTATATCGTATGTATACCGTATGTATAGGCATGCCTATTTTGCAAGTTATTGAACCACAATCAAACTGGTTATTATAATACCCCCATTTGAACCCCCATAAGATCTACAGCTACAGTACAAGAAAATAAATCTGTGCTTATAATTATTATTATTTAAAAGACATGTAAAAGAATAACTGAAAGACCTTTAGGACAGGCCAAAGTACTTTTTCAAAGACATTTTAATTACAACACACAGTTTCAAAAGGTTGACTAAGAAGTCACAGGGTTAAAAAAGAAAAGAAAAACTAAAGAAATTAATAATAAATAACCCAAATGATTGAACAAGTGAATGAATGAATAGATTAATTATTCAATAAACTAGAGACCATCTTGCAATGAGATCACACCAGCCGCGACGCCAAATCGGTGTGTATGGTGCAATGGAATACATGACACGTGAGAAGTGAGTTTGGTGAAACAGGTGAACTGTGCCAGATGTATCTAAAATGCCTATGGTCACATGGTCAACTTTATGTTAGTACTACTGATATATACAGTGTATGGGTGCGTTCGGAAATTGCGCACCGGAGTGCACTCGCCTATTAGTTTGTATTGGCCAGTGCTCAGTGCTGTATTTCCGAACGCACCCTATGTGTTCCCGAAATATTTCCTCATTTGTGCAAGTATCATAGAATATCCACACAAAATGCTTTCCTCCAAGTCCAGGCTAGTGGAGGGTAGTTCTCATGGTTGAATGATATTGCCCAGAGCAGGCTCACCCATGAGATGAGAGAGGGGTGATACCTTGATCAGCTTTGACAAAAAAATTGAGCTCTGGGTGAACATGATTATTGTTTTTTCGTGTGACAAAAAGTGCTCCATGTGATTGAACGCATATGTGTTGTTGACAGGGTGAACCTGTACGAGTTGATCAAGAAGAACAACTTCCAGGGCTTCAGTCTGCCTCTGATCCGACGCTTCGCCCACGCTCTTCTGAAGTGTCTTCAGATGCTGCACAGGGAGAAGATCATTCATTGTGACCTCAAACCGGTATGCTCTTCTACTGAAACCTCCTTCTCCCAGGTTTAGATGTGCCAACGCAACCTGGTCAGGTCTCAGAACCGGCATGTATGTTGAATCAATAAGGCCCATGACTCCAATTACCAATTAAATATATATGTTTAACCACCTGCTTTGTCGTATGACGGTATCACACGGGGGAAATAGGCTATCTACAAGCTCACAAACAATGCGATGTGACGCATTGTAAGTTTGTAGATCTGTTATTTCCACTATTTTATTAATATTTTGTAGACTTTTGACAATGTGCGCTAGAGTTCTCAACACACCTGAAAGTTAAGGACCGGCCCTAACTGGGCCCTAATGGGCCGGCCCGAGGCTCCGCCCGGCCCGAACAATTAACATACTTTTACGCCCGAAAACCTGAAAAACCTGAAAAGGTGTCATTATGTGCTTAATGTCCTCAAACACGCATCCAACAAGCTTTGAACTGAGCAGATTGGACCTTCCGTTCCAGAGATCGCCGATTTCCATTGTTGCCCGTTTTTCTTTAATAACACAGGCTGGTCTTTTTTTGGGGGTAATAGATTTTTTTTCTTCTTTTTTAATTAGCTAATTAGCATAGATTTTGGGCCCGGCCCAGCCAGAAAACGTTGGGTCGGGTAGGGTCAGGTTTGGGCAGAATTTGAGAACTCTAATTTGTGCCTATAATAACATGCTCAAAATAGGGACGGCAGGTAGAAAGTGGTTGACATACAGTATGGAATGTACAATAGAACAAATCTGATGATGCTACTGCTAGAGCTAGGGCGCCCTTTAGGGGAGTCTAGCAGTATTACATATTATACCAACTTTACCCCTATACTGTGAATGTACGGTACAACAGTACCGCCTGGATCCTATAAAGAAATCCCGTGTGGAATGATGTTTGCCTCTGTTTCTGAACAGGAGAACATCCTGTTGTCGCAGAGAGGGCCGGGGGGCAACATTAAAGTGGTGGACTTTGGTTCTAGCTGTTATGAACAGCAAAGGGGTGAGTGCTTAAAAGGAATCCCAAACACAAAAGATATTGTAATAATAATAATAATTATAATAATAATGTTATTTTGATTGTATACATAAGTATTTTATCGTGACAATAGTGTAAAAAGCAAATGGGAAAAGTCATATGCGAATAAAAATGTCTTCCTTCCTACCTTCCTTTCTCCCCTCTCTCCTTCTTGTTTTCTGATTCCCTCAGTTTACACGTACATCCAGAGTCGTTTCTACCGCTCCCCGGAGGTGATCCTGGGTCAGCCCTACAGCATGGCCATCGACATGTGGAGCCTGGGCTGCATCCTGGCTGAGCTGTTCACAGGATACCCCCTGTTCCCTGGGGAGAGCGAGGTGGAACAGATCGCCTGCATCATGGAGGTACTGCATGAGAGTTTCCTGATTCTTTTCTCAAAGCTATGAACACACTCGTGCAGTCAAATTGAAACCTTCACAGTACTTCACAGTAAGGGTCTGTGTTACTTCAATTCACAGGTTCTTGGATTGCCTCCAGACGATTTTGTTGAGACAGCATCAAGAAGAAAGTTGTTCTTTGGTGAGAACTTTGGTGTCGTTTTATGAGCTTGTACATCGGCTATTTTCAACAACACTGTTGTAGGACAAAGTATAATATAGGGCTTAGAAGGTTAATCAGACTACTCAATTTAATCAATAAAATGTTTTTTTTTAATTCAAATTTTGTATGTATTTTGTAAAAAATATGCTTCTTGATTATTCGATTAATCAAAAAAAGTAATCAATAGAATAATCGCTAAGAAGATCATCAATAGTGATAAGTGAACCCTGTGTTTGATAACCTGCCTGCAGACTCCAAGGGAAACCCCAGAAACATCACTAACAGCAAAGGGAAGAAACGCAAGCCCAACTCCAGAGAGCTGTCCACAGTACTGAAGACTAGTGATGCTGCCTTTCTGGACTTCGTTCAACAC
Source organism: Gymnoscopelus microlampas (assembly GCF_963454915.1). Classification (NCBI taxonomy): domain Eukaryota; kingdom Metazoa; phylum Chordata; class Actinopteri; order Myctophiformes; family Myctophidae; genus Gymnoscopelus; species Gymnoscopelus microlampas. The sequence goes on from NC_139943.1 coordinate 31,869,611, forward strand.
TGCCTCACGTATGTTACCTTCATGGTATATTTGTTGACAAGAATCTTTTGTTTGAAATTAGACTCACATTAATCAGCAGATCATTGGCATCCAAACGGGAAAATAGATAATCTTACAAGCTGTATAGACCAGAGGTTCTCAAAGTGGGTTATGGGGACCCCCAGGGGTCTTTGAGGGAGTTCCACCACCTCAATTATTTGTGATAGTTAGGAACAAAATGGACCCTTACACGTCTGTAACTCCGAGGGTTATGGGGATCCATGGCCTATTACATACCAAACTTAGGGTCCATCAAATTAAAAGGTTTGAGAACCATTGGTTCTCAAACGTTCTATTAACTTTTTTCTGTTCTTTTCTAGTTGGGATCCGACCAAACGTATGACCCCAGATGAAGCCCTACAGCACCAGTGGATCATGGAGGGAAATTTCAACCGAGTCCGGCCCAGAGCCAAACCACCAGTGAGGAAAGCCTCAGAGAGCTCGACCAACACAGAAAACACTTCTGAGCACAGCTGTCGCAAGCCACCTAACAACAGACCTGGTAAGACCACACGATTAATGATTTCTTGTTTGCAGTCATTAACAAAAACAATGGTAGAAAAAGTAGGCTACTCAGATTTTTAACCTAGCAATGCTAAGTACACCTCTCTCTCTCTCTCTCTCTCTCTCTCTCTCTCTCTATATATATATATATATATATATATATATATATATATATATATATAAATATATATTCTCTCTCTCTGAATACTGTAACTTATCAGCATGTTTCAACCATACAGGGGTCAACTCAGAAAGCAACAGCAGTGACAAGCTGAAGAGAGACAACTCTACCACACGAACCAAGATGGCCCCCGCTGAGCGCCTGCGGCCCATTGGTGCCTCGGCGGAGGAGGAGGTGTGTGAGGGCCGGACTAGGGTCTCCATGGACACCAAACAACAGGAGGCGGGCGGAGAGAGGTCCGTTCACATCATCATCAAGTCTCAACAGGAAGTGGGCTCGGACCGAGAACAGAGTGAGCAGCTGTCTCCATAGAGTGGTACAGGAAGATCGTAACCCGTGGCTATTTTCCACTTCTACACTGAGGTGAACCGTGTCATGCAGTGTAAGTGTTCCAGAGATTCTGGACTTGTTTCCATAACGCTACGGCTCGGTTTCAGATATGGTTCTCAGAGACAAAATTTGGCCCTGCTCAGGAGGTGAACCCTGAGTTCTGAGAACCCAGAACTTATTCTGTGCTTTCAAAATGTTTAAACATATGTGAAAATAGGCAATCTACAAGCTCACAATGTGTTGCGTCGTGAGATTGTAGACTGGCTTTTTATGACGTACCTCCGCCTTCAGGGGTGGGTCTGGTTGTTGGAAACATATAGAAAAAGCATCACAGAACTTCACAGGTTCTGGAAAGTTTCAGGTTATGGAAGGTTCTGGGTTCCCTTCATAGTGGAAAAGAGCCATTTGCAGGCGGGAGGAGGAAGTTAGCATCTTCCTGGTTCCTTCGACAAAAGGCCTATGGGATTTTTGCATTTGATTTTTTTTATTGTTGCTGAAATAAGCTCTGTGGCAAATAAAAGATTTATGATAGTTACACGTTTTGTACAGCAAGATAATCTTCACAAGTGAACACCACTTGAATGATTTTCGAAGAGTTCATGCAATTGGCAGAAGTACAAAGCTAAAGTTACGCTATAGACAAACTGCACCACATTTGAATGACCATGATCACCGGCCCAGATCATGTATAAAGCTCTGTGTTCTGTGTGATGATATTTCATGTCCCCAACGACCTCCGTAGTCTCTTTTAGCCACTTGAAAGCCTTTTTTAAGAGATATAAAACCTTCAATATTCACAAGTGGGGTATTGACTGATTCATTTTATGAGGGCAAACAAAGCATGAAACTCTCACTTGTGTTAACCACAAACCCTATTTCAGGCATCTGGCAAAAACCCATTAAAACAATAATTTACAACTCATTTACAGGTTATAGGACTACAAACTTTGGCACTCTATATCTGCCTCCTGTCTAGCTGCCTGAATTACAATTAAGACACATGTGGTGGGTTTTTCTTTAACCTCAGCTGTACCGACTCCACTTCTGCGTTTGCCGCCACAGAGTCGTGAAGAAAGTAAAGAGGGTTATTATTGTTTTATTAATGTTATAGGCGGGGGTGGATTCCATTTTTAACATGTCCGGCGTTTATGAGTATGACAGTGTAATCAATCAAACCTTTCAAACTTGTCGTAAAGGTATCAGGATATTGGTGTCTGACCGGCCACTTATGTGTCTCTGTAGGCCTACAGCTGTCATGGTTGAAACATATGAACATGCTGAAATGCTCTAAATAGTTCAAAACAGGAACCATAACACAGCATTAGTCTTTTGCTTTATGGGTTCCATGCCTCATGTCTTGAACCCTACCTTTTGCAGTACATTGAGTAGTTTTTTGTTTTGTTTAGTTTTTACATGAAGCTTGGATTTCAGACTGTACAGTAGACATCACTTTGTATATACTGCCCCCTACTAGCAGCTTTGTTAATTGCATGACTTTAAAAAAAGAAGAAAAAAATGATCATGCATAAGGTTTTCTTTCTCTTTTCCTTTAAACATTATTTTACTGTCAATGAAATGACTTATTACATTTTTGAAGATTTGTGTGCAATAAAGGCTGAGCCAAAAATAGCTGTTTTTTAAAACTATATCAAAAATGTGCCCTGTCAAAAACATCTACTTGTTCTAACTGCTGAGTCTAGAATGAGGTTGATCGCATTTATCACATTTATTATGGCATATTTGGTCATTTGTTTCATGTTATTTGACAGTTTGAGTATATTTCAACCATTGTAACAATCAAATGATGGTGTATTTGTATTAGCATGTATTTACTGTACATATTGTCTGGTATAATTTTCTATATATTTACTTTCATGCAGAGCATAAGTTAATTGCAGGTTATTGTTAAATATTAGACAAGGTTCTACTTGTTGTGTTGTAACTGTATGGGATATATTTTATATGTCTGTGCTATTCCTGATATTTTTTACCGTTAGACACAGAGACAATCCTTTTATTGATAGTTTGTGCCTTGCAGTATTAGAATTCTTGCACTTTATGTTTGTGTGTGTGTACCTGGAATTAGGAACTGTCAAAACCAGAGCTGTGCAATATGTTTAGGACGACTCTGCCTGGATACCATTTATTTACAAAGTATGAAAAAAAGGCATTTCATCCAAGGTTTCAAAACACTGCTACAATATCAACTGTCATGATAAAAAGGCATTTCATTCAAGGTTCCAAGTCATACTAACAACTGTCTCATAGCAATGTTTATTTATATATTTTATCTTTTCACTTCATCCTCTTGTCTGAATTGAAATGATAACTCACTAAACCACAGAGATACAACACACCTGGACATTAAGATCCATGCAGCACAACTTCAATGGAGCATGCGATTTGCGATATGTGGGGTATAGTTTGTAAACACGAAAAGTCAAGAAAGTAATTTTTATGTATTTTATGATGAAATCAAATAAAAAAAATGTTTCGAATGGAATATGTCTCACGACTCTTGACTTCTTGGCTTTTTAATGATAGTAGTCTTTAAGTTTCAGTTTATCTGTCAATATGATCTCTCTCTAACTCATATACGCTCTGATCTTTCAGTCCTTTCTGAAATAAAATGAGTGAAATGTGACAGGATGTTGATCAGCTTCCTGTGCTAGTGTCCAGTCACCGTGAGACAGAAGCCCATCACGTTCTTCTTTTTCAACCAATTGTCAAAGCTCTCTGGTTCCAAAATATTTTAAGTGGGTGTGGCAGAGCTATTGGATCAATATTTCTGTGGGTCATAAACTGTCACAGTCCATCCATGGCAACTAAGGAACTTGTTGCCAACTTGCCTCGACTGAAACACTGAAACACTTTGGCGCAGGTGCAGAATGGAGTCTCTGCATCACCATAGATCGCCCCCTGCAGGGCTAAAGGAGAACCACAGCCAAACTCCCAGTGCCTACTACCTCTGCATCCAGTCATAGTCAGCATCAGGACCACAACTGATTGGACTTCACCTCCTCTCTGCATGAACACAGACCTGAATCATGCAAAGGCCTCACACACACACCAAACAAGAGATGAAAGTGGAAGATGGTGCAGTGTAAAATACTTTGTAAATGGCAAACACTTAAGCCCTATATTTTGTTGTACGACTAATGGGAAAATAGCAGAACAACAAGCTCAAAATGAAAGATGAGTATCTGATGAGCATCATAAGAGAACAGTTCAGCTGGTTGGTTAACACAACAGTGCCACCAGACAGAGACAGACAGAGCACGTCCAGCGATAGCCCTGATACATAACTGTCATATATTATATGACAGTCATGGATGATCTTCAAAATAGTGTTTGCACTTTCTCCATTTTTAGTCTGTACATCTACATAAACGTTCAGATTTCTAATATAAAGTGCTTACCCCTTGGTCACGGATGTTACAATTATATACGGGCCCTCAGACGTACCCGTATCTTCCGTATCGTGTAGTGCAATAGAAAGTATTTTAATCCGATTGGTGGCCATTTCTCTCCATTATGATTATGAACCCTTTCAACTACGTGACCCTGTCGGTTGGGAGGTGTATTGCACTCTGATACATGGAAATGGCCACCAAATATCGAATTAAAATATGTTTTTATTGAACAATACGGAAACTACAGGTACTTCTGAGGGCCCGTACATAATTATAACATCCGTGGCCACGAGGAAAGCACATTTTAAATCTGAACATTTAGATGTACGGGTCAAAAAGAGAGAAAGTACAAACACTATTTTGAAGATCATTGTGAATCAAGGCTAGTTCAGCGACAGACACGCAGGCGGGCGTACAATTTGGACCACCCCACTTACCGTAGTGTAGTCGTAAAGATGGCGGCCGCTGTGCTAGTTGGCCGTCCTGCCAGTGTCCTTCCTAGGATCACAAGTAAGTCTCAACTAAATCAATACAAGTATTCAGTTCATCCACACGTTTAAGCAAAGTGTTTTTAATGGGTTACTTGTGCACGCAGTCACACAACGTGTGGAGCTGTCGGCGACATTGATGCCTTGGGTGACCTTGCTAACAGGCTTAGCTAACTGCAGGCAGCTGCTAGCAACGTTAGCTCCACTAGCATCTGTTTAGTCAACCTTTGGTAAACAAACCTACCTGTTGAATATTATTTTTAATATTTAGTTTTGACTAATGGTCTGCGGACGCCACGTGACGTTATTGAGCGTTTCGGGTGTTGAACAGTACCTATAGTGTGTGTGTTGTGAAGTAAATTACGTTAGCAGCATGCTAGCCATTTCAGTGTTGTTATGAATCAACACATTCGTGTGTTGATATAGCCGCAATCAATCTGTATGTCAGTGTGGCAACTTTAGCTGTAGAATACAGCTCTCGTAGACGTATTTATGATTCTGACGTTCTCAATCTAAAACGTCAGAATCATAAGTACGTCTACGAGAGTTGTATTCTACAGCAGTGGTTCTCAAACTTTTTCGTGCCAAGGACCCCCAAATAGACACTTATTAGCCCGCGGACCCCCATTTGAAAAGATAAGCCAGGGACCCCCATAATAGAAGATTTTTACGGCTCTAGTAGTGATTTCAACCATTTTAATTTCATCATGGACCCCCAGTTTGACATGCATTAGGCTACGGACCCCCATTTAATGGCATGTATGTCTCTGGGACCCCAATTCATATTGTAAAATCAAACGGGTCCATTTGGTTCCATTTGTACACTCTGAGTTACAGACCCATAAGGGTCAATTTGGTCCCTGTCCATCATTTAGCTGGGGACCCCCTGGAACCCTCTCAAGTACCCCTGGGGGTCCTCGGACCCAACTTCGAGAACCAATGTTCTACAGCTATGGCAACTTATTAGTTGCCACATTGACAGCTCATTCATGAAACAGGAAAGTCCTTCATGATTGCAGTGGTGGAAAAAGTACTAAAATGTTTTGCTTCAGTAAATGTATCAATACTGCAATATTTAGAAATACTCTTGTTACAGGTAAAAGTCCGAAATTCAAAATTCACTTTAGTAAAAGTACACAAGTATTGGTATAAAACTGTACTTAAAGTACCAAAAGTAGAAAGTACTCATTACGCAGAATGTACCATTTCACAACTTTTCAAATGATTAAAATGTATACAAATCTTTTGAAAATAGCAGATGCGATGCAGTGTGAGCTTGTAAATCGCTATTTTCAAATGGCCGAAATGTATAGGGCTGAAGTGGTTAATTTATGTTTTGTTATAATAATCAAAATCTACAAAGTAACTAACATTTTCAAATAATTGTAGTGGAGTAAAAGTACAATATTTGCATGAGATGTAATGGAGCAGAAGTAAAAGTATTGAAAATTGGAAATACTCCAGTAAAGTAAAAGTACCTCAAAATTGTACTCGAGTACTGTACTTGAGTACAGTTACTTTCCACCATTGTCTGATGGTATTAATCGATGATAAACTCCAATATTGTACCTGTACGGATAGCTTGGGTCATCCTCTTTGTCTCTGTTAAAACTTTGTTTCACCAAAATCCACCATTGTCATGTTATGAGAAACATTCTGTCAAAGAACTCTGTGATTTTGAGTTTGTTTTGAGTTGCGAAGCGCTCATTGTAAATCACACAATGTCATGTGTACCACCTGCTTCATCCTTGAGTTGAGGGATTGAGTGATTGAAAAGGAGCGCTTCCAAACTTAAACACATAGTAAAATCATAGCTGAACGGAGATTATTGACAGAAAATTGCTCATAACATGACAACGAAGGATCAAAAAAATAAATACAAAGTCTTCTTGACAGAAGCAAATCAGATAACCTAAGCTGTCCGTACAGGTGCAATATTGGTTGAGTTTATCATTTAATACAACTTAGATGCAGATTGCATCTATTCTAAGTTGCTTGCGGCTATGGGTAGATTAGAATCTTGGGGCCTTTTTTTTTACATTCACGCAGCATATTTTTATTCAGAACTCATCTCGCCTTTACGAATGAGGCATCAACTACAGTACATGAACATTTTTTATGTGAAATACTTGCCGATTTTCTAATAATTAATTTTTCACAACCTCAGTGCAATCCCTAACTCTGAGACGACACACTCAGAGTTAAATAAACACATGGTTTAACTTGGTTCAGCCTCGCTGAAATGCGTCCCTGCTGCAGTCTGCTCACTAACACAACATAATATTTTTACTTGACGATTCATTTTATTCAAATAATAGTGATTAAGAATTTAATTGTGTTATTGACATTGAACATGGGAGCATAACAATACATTTCTGTTTGCCTTTTTAGGATTTTAAACACAAATTTCAAAGGGTACATATGCCAAATGAATTAAATAGCATATACAATAAATGGCCGACAATGACTGGTACCAATAATCAAAACAAATAAAGTGCTATGGCCAAAATAGGCCATATTTAATTTGTGTACAGTCAAATACAAAGTTTGTATAAAAAATTGTGGAAAGAGTCGATCTTCAAACTCCCAACGTGTCGCAAGCTTGTAGCTCTGCTATTTCCACAACTGTTGAAAATGTTTGAAAATGTATGAACATTTCAACATGGAAACAATTATGACGATTATAATTGCGATTATTTATCTCTCTAATAATTGCGATTAGGCGCTTATGTAATAATTGTGACAGGCCTTACTGCTCACACAGCATTGGTTCTGTTCCCTGCAGGCTCCTGCTCCCCTGTGGTTCTGTCAGCCATCCCAGCAACAGTCCAGCAGCAGAGGAAGCTCCACCATGGGGTCGTCCCCAGAGGGAAAGGAGGCCGCTCCTCCTCCAGTGGAGTGGCTGCCACGGTGTTTGGAGCCACTGGTTTCCTGGGTCGATATGTGCTCAACAGACTGGGTGAGTTCTGAAACGCTGTCTATAACGAATGCTTTAATTTAAAACGATCACGAAAGCAGTTATGCAGACAAACTGTACAAGACCATGAACATGCACTTCACAATAATCCGGTGGTAACTGTATTTAGGCTTTTTATTCCATATTGCATTTCAAGTGCAAATAAGGGCTGTTGCACAGTCTCACACACACACACACACACACACACACACACACACACACACACACACACACACACACACACACACACACACACACACACACACACACACACACACACACCCTCTCATAAACTTGATAGAGAGACGCTACTATTTGTATTCTAATTTGAAAAAGAAGTGTTTTCGAAACAGATGTGCTTTGTGTTTTGCAGGCCGCATGGGCTCTCAGATTATAGTCCCTCATCGGTGCGACCAGTACGACCTCATGTACATGAGGCCCATGGGGGACCTGGGACAGATCATCTTCATGGTAAGATCTGTTGTCAACAGACAGCTACCTGTGTGGAGTCTTTGACCTGAATGCTAGGCCTGGGCGCCATGTACAAAATCAAATACTTGATCATACTACAGCGTCACACGAAAACATCAAAAGTAGCAGATCCACTAGCTCGGAACGTAGCGCGAAGCAATGTGTTTTGAGCTTGTAAATCTGCTATATTTGCATTTTTTTTTAAATTTTAGCCCTGAAAAGTAAAACATTTGGACATATGAGGTTTCCACCCGACAGAGACGATATATACATGTGTATGTGTGTGTTTATAAATGGCAGATCTACAATTTCACAACGTTGTGAGCTTGTAGACAGGCTATTTTCACTATTTTAGAAAAAAGAAATTGAAGTAGAAAATAGTTAAGTGATTTGGAAAAGATATCCAAATTAAAACCAGACAATATCTCGTCTCATATCACGATACAGATATAATATATACAGCATATTGCCCAGCCCTACTTCATGCATTTACACATCTGTAACACTCTCTCTGTCTGTCTGTTTGTCTCTCCCCCTCTCCAGGAGTGGGACGCCAGGGACAAAGACTCCATGAAGCGGGCTTTGGAGCATTCAAATGTTGTCATCAACCTGGTGGGCAGAGAGTGGGAGACAAGGTACTGTCTGGAACATTCAATAGAGAAGAATACCACACACACACTCAATGTAGCTCCATTTAGATTCTTTAAATGATCACGATTTTGTCAAGCTGTCTTCATCAGGGTACACTGGAAGGGTACACACACACACACACACACACACGTTCTTTTCCACTATAATTCCAATGCTGATAAATTGTAACTAGAGCCAGACTGATGTCAACATTTTGGGTCCAATCCACGTAATATTCAAAAATAGCGATTCTACAAGCTCTTCTACAAGATCTTGTTGATCCACTATTTAACAGACTAACAGACAGACATACAAACTACTCTGTGCAGAACAAGCCATTTACCATATCCAGGTGTACAGTTTTACAGCTGTGCTCCATCTCACACATCTTGATGTATAATCCATGATCTCTATAATGCATACAGATCGAATAATAAAAACACTACTGTCTTCACTTACTTAACCAAGAAAAAACGTTTGGTCATTGTCTCCGCCAGGCCGAAAGGCATGGCGAGAGAGTATGTTTTACCCCTGTCCGTCCGTCCGTGTGTGTGTCCGTGTGTCCGTCCGTCATTCTGTAATTTTGTGCACAGCTAATCTCTGGCACCGTTGGCTTGATCGCAGCGAAACTGTGCACACACACTCCCTGGATGCCAGAGCAGAACCTCTGGGCAAAATTTTTCAAATGAGCCTTTTATATCGCCAACAGGAGGCCGCTTTTTGCAAAACACATTTCTTTTACAGTACTCCTACATATGTTTTCCAAACATCACGCAAATCAGTACACAGTATCTCTATAGTCATGTGATCAACACGGATCTGTCCAATTTTCCATATTTCATCCTGATTGGCTAAGGTTGACATTTAAAGTTTGCAGGAGTGGCCCGTTTTGAACAAAATGCCACAAATCATGAATGCAGCGTCCGATTGCGGTGACACTTTGCACACAACTACATTGAAGAACAAATGCCACCCTTTTAACATTGCCCTATTATAGCGCCACTAGGAGGCCGATTTTGCAACACTTTTCTTTCTTTTATATTACTCCTACAAATTCAAACTTCATGCAAATCGGTACCCATTGTCACTATAGTCAAGTGATCAAGATGGTTCCGTCCGATTTTTCATATTCCATCCTGATTGGCTAATTCCGAACATTGCTGCCCCACAATAACCTACCTGACCTGGTGGAGACCTGTGCTCCGAGGAACACTTCTTTTAGTTTGCAATGTTTTGGTCAAGGACCTTTATCAGGTATCATGATGTTATAATGGACCAGAAGGAAATGATTACATCCCGTTTATCAATTCAGTGCATTCTTTTTTCCCTTCTACGTTGCTTACAGTAACTACCGGTTTGAGGACGTGTTTGTGAACATTCCTCAGCAGATAGCCAAGGCCACTAGGGAGGCTGGCATCACCAAGCTCGTCCACATGTCCCACCTGAACGCGGACATACGCAGCCCTTCTAAATACCTCAGGAACAAGGTAACACATGCTGGAGTTTTTTTTTCTTCTATTGTGCATTCATTCTGGCCAGCATCGGAGAGTTGAATTAAAGGTTGCGTCTGTACAGTTTACTTGGTGGGGTGCTTCATTTTATCTTCCACCGATATAAATCGCATGATTTTTCACTCTAAATACGGTAACTGGGTTAGATAAATAAAATAAAATCAGCCCATGTACAGTGGGATTTGTTGTTTAACCACTTGAACCGTAGTGTCCTTATTCTGTGGCAAACATTTGCAGAAAATAGCAAATCAGCTATTTTAAGTGAGATAAGTAAGATATTTAGAGTGAAAACAGTAGGGGGCCTAGTATAGAGCCGTAGTATAGAACCCTGGTCAACTAAGCATAAAGGCCGGGTTTAGTTAATGGAGGTTACCAAATTCAAAATGTATCACTAGCATGTGACTGATATACTAAATATATTGAAGCTTGTAGCTGATGTATACTGAATAATATATTGTGGGCCTATTCAAGAATATAATGATTGTTTAATAATCTTACTCAAACCACAAGTACCTTATATGCAAGATGGTGTCCTGATATGGGCACAACAATATGGGTAAGCTCTTTCTAAGGAGAGACAGTCCAGTACAAATACTGCAGTAGCAAAGAGTAAACATTCTCTTATCTTTTTATCTTATCGGTATTGGCCCATCCTGAGGAAAGGAATAGGTGATCCTGATCAAGAACTGTTTGGAGCACCCCCATAAATTCTGTGTGTGTGTTCGTTAACTGTAGGCTGTGGGGGAGACCGCTGTTCGAGATGAGTTTCCTGATGCCATCATAATGAAGCCGTCTGAGATGTTTGGGAGGGAGGACAGATTTTTCAATCATTTTGCTAGTAAGTCAGCTGTGTGTGTGTGTGTGTGTGTGTGTGTGTGTGTGTGTGTGTGTGTGTGTGTGTGTGTGTGTGTGTGTGTGTGTGTGTGTGAGTGACAAGAGTGGCTATAAATGTTATATGCATTTCCTAAAGCAATGTGACTAGAATGTTTACATTTTGATTGGGGTTTACACTATAATAACTATGGAATATCAAGTGCAGGTATTTTGGGACGTTCATTCAATACATTTCATATAACCGAGAACTGTCAGCTGGGCATGAATACGCTGAGTATTCATGCCCAGCTGACAGTTCTCGGCCAGGACTGCAGGGGGAGCTGTGGTTGCATCTTTCCCCGCTTGTGCTTGAGGCACTGGCAACAAAACTTCCTGAGTCAACACTCCCCAGTACTGTCAGGTAGAAACCTTGTATGTCTAAATTTAAAACTGTTACTTTTCAGGAAATGGGGAAAAAGAACCTGCTATTCAATGTAGTTATTATTGGGTGGGGGTCTCAGCTGCATGCTGTAAGAAGGGCGTTTGGTCTGGTTGGTCCTGAGTGTAAGTTGTCTTCTCCGTTGCAGACATGCGCTGGTTTGGCAGAGCTGTGCCTCTCATCTCTATGGGGAAGAAGACTGTGAAGCAGCCTGTTCATGTGAGTTCCATTTCTAAACCCAGCCATCACCCTGGAGTTGGATTACTGATAGCGATACTCCTTCAAGAATGACTTGAAGTATTGTGTTGAAAAGATAAAGCGCTCCATTTTGTATTCTTTTGTGAGAAGAGAGGATAGATGTAGGGTAGAGCAGGAGAGGTAGAAGAAAAACACAGGATAACAACAGTTCAGATTTCGCTCTCCCTTTCGTAAACAGAAAATACATATTCAATTTTATCCAGTGAGTTGAGAGAACCCCACAAAGATCATTTAACAGCTTAACTTGTTTACTGTTTGAGTTTCAATTTTGTCTGCTCTTTTCTTTTTTTCCCCATCACTTCCAATTTCACTTTTCTTTCCGGTGTCCTGACTCCTGTGTGAATTCTCTCTCCTGATTGGACCAAATTGATATCCCAACCTTAAAATGTATTTTCTGTTAACTGAAGAGCTAGATAGACGGGTAGACCCCTGTTACTGAACACTTTATAGCAATGATTAGTATTTAACATTTTAAATAACGACAACAAAATATAGTAAAATCACTTGCACTCACTTACATCCCCTTTAAACGGTTAAATCTACAGTATACTCCTAACATCTATCCATGGAATGGTTTTGCTGAGCACATTTGGTGTCTTTTTGCAGTTCCGTCCTGCTTTAGGATCAGATGGCTCACTAATCTGGCCACTAATGTGTCTCCTCAACCCCTCAGGTGGTGGATGTAGCCAAGGCCATCATCAATGCCATCAAAGACCCAGATGCCAACGGGAAGACTTATGCCCTCGCTGGGTAAAGTTTGTTTGAAACCTCATATCATTTACAGTCTCAGTTGTTAATTAATTCATTTTAATTGCCATGACGAAATAAAGAGGAAAGGGAACAGTCCCTTTCCTAATTTAAATATCAACGCAATTATCTCTGACAGGTTTTGGAACTTGTAAATGCTAGAATGTGAAGGTACAAGACTTGTGTGTTAATGTGTACAGCAGCACATCACTTTTACCTATGCAAACAGTACCATAGAGTAGAGCTCTTCACAGGTCCAAAATTACTGACCAAAACCCTAATGAGTCTGTGAAAGTCCTTTATTTTAAATGCTGACTATTCCAAAAGTGTGGAACAAAAACTGTACTTATGTTATAATTTGGCATTCTCATAAACTGTAAAAATGTTTTATAAATGGAAAAAGGTGTTTGAACAGCTAAATCTACCCCACTCTCAGCAGTCAGTTGAGCTTTTTTGTGATGTCAGGGGTGGAAGAAGTCCAACCCAGTAAACTCCCTATAAACAAATACAAGGATACTTATGTCATCAATATACATTTAATTTAACCTTTTACTGCAGAGAGTCTTCCAGAGCATTGCAAATATATCTTATTTTAAACACTAGATATTTACAATGTTCATTTATAGGCCAACATTGTAACAAGTCCTGGCAATGCAGTATACAGCAGCAGCAGCTTCCTCGACTGGTGATGTCAGCACTATGCAGTTCCATTCTGCTACCAGATGACTCCGTTTAAGTCATTTGTAATTATATGAACAAAAATAAACTGATATTGTTGTTTAGATATGGACTAGTATCTAAATATCACATTTTTCAAAAAGATTTGGTGTAGAGGGAAATAGTAGTGGGCCTAGTATAGAGCCCTGGGGTATTCACTCAAATAAGCACAGGGTTTAAGTGGCATTAATGTATTCATTATTATGAATTAATTATAAATGTAGTCAAAAGGGTACATAGACAATGTGTCCACAGTACTCTGTGTAAACAAAAGCAGTTAATCCACAGTGGACTGTGATACATCTACAGGGGTGTGGTACTGTGGTTTGACATGTTTATCTTTTTGTGGTTTAGTCCGAACAGGTATCTGCTGCATGACCTGGTGGAGTATGTGTATGCCATTGCACACAGACCTTTTGTGGCCTACCCACTGCCGCGCCCATTATATCAGTAAGTGCAATCCATAGTTAATAGTTTATTTATCCATATCCACACAGCATGAAATCCTCAGCGTTCATTTCTGGTTTGTTAACCTTTCCAAAGAACTGGTCATGTAAGGACGCACACCGTATGGAGACGGCCACTTAAACACTTGAGATAGCTGTAGCATTATTATATGCAAAATGGTACAATCATAATAGAGAATATCATCACTGGCAGGCAGAAACCATGTATCTTTTCCATAAGTCATCTTTTTTTTTTTCATAAATTAACATCCTAATTTTATATCATATTTATACTCGAATCCAAAAGTATTGAAAATAGCTTATCTACAAGCTCACAGCATGTTGTGAACCAACGTATTATGAGCTTCTATATCTGCTAACTTTGCTATTTTTGAGACATTTTGAAAACTTGACAGACTTAACCACTTTCAACCTGGCATGCCTATTTTGGGCATGTCTGTGAGTTGTATACATATGTGGCTAAATATGTTATGAAAGCACCAATAGTCAACCCCTACAATATCAAGGTTATTTGGTAAAAAGTGTGTTTTTGTCCATATCGCCCAGCCTAATTATATGACATGATCACATTGCATAAGTGTCATGTCTGACAGCTACCATTCATCTTATTACAGCCTACTTGCAAGTGTATTTGCGATGAATCCATTTGAGCCGTGGACCACCCCAGACAAAGTAGACCGGGTAAGTAAACAATACAAATACTAAACAAAGCTCCAGGCTCCTCATTCATCAACAGTGCATAGGAAATGTTATGAATTCAGTCCTGCGTGCAACATTAAAAATGTTCCTAAAGTACAAGATCATTTGTATTTATCAAATGCGCATGTCGCTCGTAAGTAATCTGCACTGATAAAGCTCACACACTCTAACCACTGTGCTTGTGCACTTTCAGTCTCATTTACATGAAGAAACACCTTGAAATAACCATTTCTGGTGGAAAACCTTCCCTTTTAAGTTCTGCATGACATGATAAGTTAGAATTTGTCTGAACCTTACTCTTCCAAACATTTTCTTTGTATTTAACTTGAAACGCCTCAATAATGGCACTGATGCTGCTTTATTGCTGGGAGCTTCCCACCGCTCCCAGCTAAAAATAGGTTAAAGTGAAAGAAATGCAGGCGGAATACTTTAGAAGTGGGATGCGCTGAAAGGACTGCATTTTCAACTGACAGTTTTACTCACTTGCTTATAGTTCATTTGAAAATCTAAAATAGTACTAACAAGTTACATAGTTTTATATATTTCATTCATAGAAATATTTCATGTTCCTCAATGACGTGTCCACGTTCTTTGGCTAAATGAGGGTCCACTGTGTAATGTCTGACATTCATCAATTGTCTAAGTGAGCAAGCTGCGCAATGACAAAAGCAAATCATGGTTTTAGTTAACTAGGTGGAAGTAAATCAAAATATATTTTATGGAACATACTGTAGCTGAGCTATGTTGTGCGCATGTAGACCCAAGTATGACTGGGGCTAATAGTAGTGGCTTGAAAGGGCAAGAATAAACAATTATTTGACTAATTCTATCTCACCGGTGGTCATCCTTTTTATTAACATGTTGTCCTTTTGATGGAGCAGTCCCTTCTCCCTTTGATGAATGGCATTTCCTTTCACCTGGCTCTGTTCCACAAAGCAGGATTAGCAAGTTAATTGGATTTGTTAAGTTAAAATGTCACAGAAAGACTGTCTGTCTAGGCAACCCAGTCTGGTGGAAATATGCACTCAGCAGAGCACCTTTTTCTAGTTTGTATGCAGTTTGTTTCTTGTTCAATAGGTTTGAAACATTTCTGACTGACTTAGAAGCCATTATGAATGATCCTTTTTCTTTTCCAAGTGAAAATGTCTGTAAGAGTTCACTGTGAACATGCATGGTTTGTGTTTGACCTATCCCCGCTTGATTGATCATGATCACCCAAATTGTAAACCGTTTTTGTGGAACAGAGAAATGTGGATATATCGCTTCTGTTTTTACCAAGTCAGACTTGCAAGTGAAGTTTGAGGCCCTGTTCAACCCCAAGCTGCTGTGCGTGACCACGTTCTGTGCTGTCCACAACATGTGCTGGGGCTTACGGACATGTTTGTCCACAACATTGATGAATGAGGGCCAAGGACTCTTGGCATAGCTTGAGACTTTGGGGCGTGATTAAACTATGTTCTACATATGCAAACAAATAACGTGTGCCAAAATGCTTTTGCCGGACCAAATGAAATCATAGCCTCAATAACCTCTCAGTTTCATTAGTCATTGCAATGAGCTGGTTTGGTTGGTGGCTTTGTAGAAAAGACCTGTATATTCAGTGATTCTCAACCTTTTTAATGTTAAAGACCACTAGTGTGATTACATTTTTATCTCTGGTAAAAGAAAAAGTGTTAAAATTACTCTACGGGTCCATATGGTTCCATTTGTACACTTTCTGAGTTTCAGACCCATAAGCTTTCATTTGATTCTATCATAAATCTTAAGACCAATACTCCTGGGGGTCTCAGGTACTCCCCCCACCCCCTCTCACAAGGACACTATCTTGCGCCAATGGGTGCTTGGACACACACAGACGCACACATACACATGCATCACTACATAACCTACACATACATGTCAAAGGAAAACATTTGTAATTGTACATGTTAACAAGTGGTCAAAGTCAAACCCCACTTTGAGAAACAATGCTCCAAGAAATGAACAAGGTGTGGCCAGCCCATCATCCACCCTGTTTGTTTTGTTTCCAGTTCCACCTAACGGACATGAAGTACCCGGGACTGCCTGGTCTGGAGGACCTCGGTATCGTTCCTTCCACCGTAGAGCAGAAGGCCATCGAGATCCTGCGTCGCCACCGTCGTTTCCGTTACCTGGAAGCCGAGCTGGACGAGACGAAGCCGGCTAAGACTGTCTCCTATTAAGCTCCGGTGTCAACTTGGTAGCCATAGGTTGATCCCCTTATACTGTTTTTCTTTATGTTGTACATAAATAAATATATTATGAGCCTCCGAAAATACTTCAGTTTTCTTGTTGGTGTTACGCATACAGTATAAACTTAATAGAACATGAACAAACACATTACAGAAACGTGGATCAGAGGGGTTGTTATAAGCAGCTACTATCTTGGGTTTGGTGATTACATCTGAGATGTGTACTTTGAAACCTTTGACATTATCAGCTATCTGAGTCCAGAAGCGTTCAGAGATATTGTCTAGAACTCTACCTTTGAGACTTGATGAATCACCCTCATGGCAAGAAGTAGCTCAGCCAGTAGATCACTTGCCTTTGAATCGCTCGGGATCAAACCCAGGTTATTGGTTTGATCCCGGGCATGGATTTGGATTACTAGACATGCGGTAAGTTGGCTACTGGGAGCTGATGGTGGGTGTGGCATTTCTCCGCAATCCATCTCCCAGGTGCCTAGTGCACTTAAAGAGAGAGACGCCCTCGCTGCTCGGTTGGTGGCAACAATAAGTCACTGACTCTGTCCTACTTTCTTGTATGGCAATAACGCTATTTAAGGTCTGTAGCCCATGTAGTTCCTTTTGGAACTAATATGTGGTTTTCAGTTTTTTTCCACTTTTAGTACCTACTTTACTATGGACAATGGACAACGATATCTTTGATTTACTATGGACAATGATATCTTTGATTAGATAAGGCTTATTTTATTGTTCCTTTTGAAAGAGTTATACAGGTCTGTTGAAAGCCCCCTCATGGTCCCAGTGCACAGGACAGAATTAATATTTCCTGAGAAGCAACTATGAAGACGTACTGCCTGCGAACAATTGGAATTATCATTGGATCCTTTTTGCTGTTAATGTATATCATCATTTATATACAAAGCAGCATGAGAATGGACCAGTCTCTTCGAGGTGGGCTCATAGATCAAGAGGTTCTGAGGCGAAAACTGGAGCAGATTGAACAGAACCTAAATAAAGTGGGTGAGTGAATATCTCTGCAGCATTGATGTCATGGAACTTACAGTGTTGTTGTTTTGCCCGCCAAAAGATTTTCAATAACAAAAAAATCATTCAAAGAGTTAAATTAAAATAAAGAAAATAAGACAGCCTTCAAATATGATCTGAGTTCAACTGATAGTCCATATAATGGATACAATTAGGTTAGGAGTATCTAAGCTTTGACTCAAGTACTAGGGTTGAGTACTTTATCCACCAATGGTAATTCTGGGTCATTAAATAGTAAGACAATTTCACCAGAAGAAACATTGTATAGTTGTTGAACATCCAAATATTTATTTCTTGTCTCATTGTGCATCTGTGTTCAAACCGGCCATATCTGCTGCTTGCGGATAATTTCCCAACACAATGGACACACGGGGCGCCATTGTACTGCAAATGTCTGATTTGAAACATACAATCCAAGGCTGAATTTCAAGAACAATTTTAGGTTACACTACAAAAGCCAATTAACAAACACAAGAGTTTGAGTACCGCCCAGACTGTAAACATCCTTTTAGCCCTGATCTCTAAGTACATAAAAGCATGATAAAACCCACAAGAAGACCTACAATGGCATGTAGGCCTATAATCCATCAAGAGGAATGCCTGTACAAGCCCGTGCAATGCATTGGTGTGGTTTTAATGTTTCCTTAATATTCATTAGCCAAATTAATAAACACTTAAACTATTTCACCACTGTGGCTGGGATTGGGATTGATAGCTTCTACTATAAAATGGTGGCATTGCATTGGCATTGCATATGATCAAACTCTACTTTTATGGTAGTAGAGTTTGGTATACAGTTGACCGGATTCCCAATATATTCTAGGCCACCCACTGTTTTCGCTCTACTCTAAATACATTTGGTCAAAATAACAGATTTAGATTGGTTATATAGCCCCAGAATAGAGATGCTAGGATTACTGTAACTCAAGTGTTAACTACCACTACCAATGTGGGTTTTGTTTTGCATAATTGTATTGATCAATTTGTAACCTTCTAAAATAAATAAGCATTAATGCTCATCTTAAATTCACCTTTGGATATGACTTCAAATTCAGTACTAGACTTGCAACTACCTACTTATAAAAATTACAAAAACTGCTACCTGGGCCTAACCCCTGTCCTTGGCTTGATGAAAATAGTCCGTTTTATGTATTATTTACCCTTTATTTGAACTTCTGAATCCACACTTTTGATTCTTTACAGCCAAGAGGTATTAATGATGGATTTGAGTATGTGTGTACAAGTATTAAGCTATGCAAATAAGTAAATACTATAAAGGCCTAAAGGCCTAAATACATTTGATCAACTTGTAGATTATTCTGACTGTGTGTGTGGTGTGGCGTAGCGTATGTAGGTAGGTAGGTAGGTAGTTTGTAGTTTCTGTCTAATAAAGTATTCAATCAGTCATCAATATTTTAATATTTTCTTTTTTTCTTCAAAGTAAGGTTCATGGAATCGTCCAGTCAAAAGGCATCCTCAAATGTCCACAAGACTCCAATTGTTATGGAAAAGCAGGAGCAAAAAAAGGAGGAACCAGCCGTAACAAAATTATTTCCCAACTCCAATCTGTTTGCCTCGTGGGGAGATGAGTTATCAGAAGCAGACCAGAGAGAGGCTGAGGATCTGTTTAATAAATATGGATACAATGTGTTCCTCAGTAACCAGCTTCCTCTGGACCGCCATCTGCCAGATACAAGACCCAAGAGGTAAACAAACCTGAGTTTGATTGATTGATTGAATACTTTATTTAGAAGTTTGCAGAGAAAAAGCACATGAAGGTACAGTTTAAATACAAGGTCAACTAAATAGGATTAAAAAGGCCTGAAAGCCTAATGCATTGGCTTGTTTCAAATGGGGTCCTTATGTCCTGCTGGACAGCAACAAATTACATTATTTGAGTACACAGTACTTAAGTATGTTTTTGACTTTTGACGACACTACATTTCTAGGAAGGGAAGAAAGTAGGCTACATTATGAATTAAACACTTAAGTTCACACCACAGCGAGTTGTTGTGAGCTTGCAGATCTGCTATTTTCACAATTCAATATTTTTTTCTGTAAAATGTTTGATTTTATTTTGGAAAATGGCTAAATTTCAATACTGCAAATGCATTGACATTAAAAAATAAAATGTAGTTTGTCATTTGTACTGTTGAATGTTCAAGTACTTTAAAAGCAAATACTCCAGTACTTATAACTCAAGTACAAATGTGACTGAGCAACTTTCACTTTGAGTTGAGTAGGCTAATGTTTGACCAGAAGTATCTTTAAGCAGGCCTACATGGGGTTGAGCACTTTGTTGTCCATGTCCACCACTACTTTTAGCGTACCGTGTTTAGCTGACAGGTGGGTATGTCTCACTATGTCCATCTCTCTCATGGTTCAGATGTCTGCAGAAGGTTTACCCCACAGAGCTGCCAAGCATCGGAGTGGTGTTGATTTACTTGAACGAGGCCCTATCGATCATCAAAAGAGCTGTCCGCAGTGTCATCAACCGCACCCCCAAACACCTGCTGAAGGAAATTATACTTGTGGATGACCACAGCACTAATAGTAAGAACTGACCGTATCTGTACTTACTACTTAGGTGGCTGTAGAGCCAATTAGCCATGGTTCACATTCCGCTCGTTTGTCACAAGCGTCATGGCGCAACTGGTTCCTGTTTTTTGAAATTTCTCCATTTACAACCCGTACATCTACATAAACGTTCAGATTTCAAATCTAAAGTGCTTACCCCACAGCCACGGATAAATCAAGTTTAAACCCCATGGTCTACGTACCCGTATCATCCGTATTGTTCAATAAAAAGCATTTTAATCCGATTGGTGGCCATATTCTAAAAATGTCCTTCATATGCTTTCAACTACGGGACCCTATTGGTTGGAAGGTATGTTGCACTGTGATACGTTATAATTCTATGATAAAATGGCCGGCGATCGGATTAAAATCCGTTTTATTGAACAATACGGAAGATACGGTTACTTAGACCACTACTTTCTACTTGTTACATCCATGGCCGTGTGGTCAGCACTTTATATTTGAAATCTGAACGTTAATGTAGACGTACAGGTTGCAAATGGAGAGATTTCAAAAACCAGGAACAAGTTGCGCCACGACTGTCATGATATATGACAGTCATGTTTCAGGGCTATAGCTGTAATAGTCTGTGGTATCATCATATTGTTGATGTCAGGTGATACCTTGTATTACCACCATACCTTGGGATGGAGAATAAAAAATCAAACTGACTAATTTATTTTTGTGTGGTTTGGAGTCATAGGCGTGGTTCATTCTCTTTTTGACTAAGCCTGCACATCCTCGACTCCAAACCAGTAGTGGAAAAAGTAAATTTTTACCCTCAAGTAAAAAGTATTTATACTGCAATGTAGAAATACTCTGTTACAAGTAAAAGTCATGAATTAAAAATGTACTTGAGTAAAATACCAAATGTATTGGTATCAAAATGTACTTGAAGTACCAAAAGTACTTTCTACAAGTACTCATTATGCAGAAGGTCCCGTTTCACAAGTTTTCAAATGTATAAAGATCTTTTGAAAATAGCAGATCTACAAGCTCACAATGCATCTCATCGCGAGGCATTGTGAGTTTGTAGATTGGCTATTTTCAAATGTCCGAAATGTATATAGGACTAAAGTGAGTAATGTATATGTTGTAATAAATAACTAGTAACTAAAGTTTTCAAATAATTATAGTGGAGTAAAAGTATAATAGTTGCCTCTGTGATGTAGTGTAGAAGTAAAAGTATGAGTAAAAGTAGAACTAAAGGTACAGAAAATTGGAAATACTCCAGTTAAGTAAAAATACGTTAAAACATTGTACTTAAGTACATTATGAGTACATGTACTTAGTTACTTTACACCACTGCTCCAAACCGCACAAAATACGTTGAGTTTACATCTCCATCCCAGGACTCACCTAGAAGAGAGGGTGTCACTTTGCAGAAGATAGTTAGCAACTCAGTTCCCATCTCTGTAATTATTTCACCAAGGTCAGTGATATTCACAATCACGCCACCAGAGGGAGCTCCACCGACTTGATACCTTGCTAGTTCAAAACATGCATGGGAAAAAATACATTGATTGATTGAATACTTTATTAGCAGTTTGCAACAAAAAAAAACACAGGAAAGTACAGTTAAATTCAAGGTATTTAACTGTATTTAACTGTAATAAGAAACTAAAAACATTTAGTGACAGACATATATACACTACTATGCAAAACATCATATGAAACAGTTATAACATAACAATATGTACAGTAAACAGTTGGGTGGGGGGGGGGGTCTAAGCTTTGCAGCCATCTGTAAGTGTTCTTTTAGCACGGCTTTGAAGGAGAGTATGGATTTACACTCCTTTATGACTGTTCATAAAGGAGTGATTCATTCTCCTGCTATGCCACAAAAATGTGGAACGTGTTCCACATTTTTGTGGCTGGAGCCTTAGATGAGTTATAGATGTAAGGCCAAGAAGTAGCCTAACCAGTTTGTTTTGGGATGTCTGGAGCCTTGTTTTTAAGGCCTTTTTGGTGCATACCTAAAGTCTGTTCGCTCATATTATGTCACCTTTAAGTCCTAGTTGTCTCAGCAGTAATAGAAGCTGCTTTTAAATAGGGAACTGAGTAGATAGGCCTACTGTATTATTTATTGTAGGTTCCATGAGTTGTGTCTTTCGTGTAAAATAGTATATTTGAAGATATATACAGGGAATTCCCTATAGCTCGGGGGAGATATTAGACTTTCAAGCCATCAGGCTGAGGTTGTGAGCCACTCGGCTACATATATAGGCTATATTTTAGGATTTTTAGTATCAATATTGTAGTAATCTGTATCCGATGTATCTCCAAAACCGTTACTGCTGAGGAAAAAGGAAGCTGTGATGCAGATAATCCAATGTAGTTATTATTTAGTCACAAGCTCTTGTTAGTACTTGTCATTGGTTAAATATTTATAAAGCCCACAGCCAGACTTAACCACTCCAGACTTTAAAAAAAAACTTCCGATGAGCAGATTCACAGATATCTAAATGTCTGATGTTCTCATTTAGCCTACTGCGGCAGACAGTGGCTCAAGAGGTAGAGCGGCCGTCCCGGAATCTAAAGTTTCCAGGTTCGATGCCCAGCAGCCCCTGGCTGCGTGTCGAAGTGTCCTTGAGCAAGACACTGAGCAGCCCTAACTGCTCCCGATGAGCAGGTTGGTGCCTTGCATGGTTTCCTCCGCCATCGGTGTATGAATGTGTGAAAGTGAAGTAGGCTACAATGTAGAGCGCTTTGAAGGGTAGGAAAGACTAAATGCGCTATGATATAAATGCAGTCCATTTACCATTACTGTGCCTATTATGCTTCCTGTTAGTTGCGCACCGTTGTTGAATAACCCATTCAATCCGGGAACGCATCATTTTAGATTTCTTTGGCTATTCAAAAATGCCAGATATACAAGCTCATAGCGCGGCAGCTTGTAGATCTGCTATTTTTGAAAAATCGTGAAAATGTGTGGAAATGTTTGAATATATATATTTTAAAGCGAACATTTGTAGCTGTCAAACTTTTTCATGTCAAGGACCACCCAAAATTATATGTATTTGGCCGCTGACCCCCATCTCAAAATATTTAGTTCCATGGACCCCCAGAAGCAAAGATTTGAGTTAAAAAAGTTTGCTTTAAAATATATATATATAAAAAAATGTGCACACCTTTTCACGATTTTTCAAAAATAGCAGGTCTACAAGCTTGTTGCGCGGCTATAAGCTTGTATATCTGCTATTTGTTAATAGCCAAAGTATAAAATAATGGTTTAAGTGGTTACACAGATGCGTTCCCAGTTTAAATGGGTTTAAATTGCCAATCTACAAGTTCATCACATCCTGCAGAGTAGCTTGTAGATCTGCTACTTTAGGTGGTGCGCTCTACCGTGGGATCCTATAAGACAGCTGGGAAGAAACTGGGCTTGGAACTGCTCACATTTGATCTGCTCCCCTGTAGAAACCATAGCTCCAGAGATTCATTGTTTGTTCATTTTCCCTCGTCCAGTGTCCAGTGTAGGCCTATAGATTTCACTGTATATTACATTTTCAGATGACCTTGGAGAACAGTTAGAAAACTACATCAAACTCGTTAACAAAGAGAGGCCTGGACTTGTACAGAGGGTGAGACACGAGCGACAACGGGGCCTGGCTCAGGCCCGCTTGTCGGGCTGGGAACGTGCCGTGGCTGATGTTGTGGTCATCTTGGATGCCCACATTGAAGTTATGGAGGGATGGTGAGTAGGAATACGTTTGACGTTTTCCAATGTAGGGCTGCAACTATCGATTCTTTGCGTAATGATTATTCTTTTGATTGATTACTTTTTCGATTAGTCAAATTATCAAGAAGATATCGCACCCCTAATAGAAACTGAAAGCTTGCCTCCGAGCCTCTGGGCTGGAGAAATAGATGTGAACATTTTGCACAGTTTCTGAAACCGTTGTGAAAGTTCCAAACAGTTGACCCATTGTTGTATTTTGTGGTGGTGGTGTTCAGGGCAGAACCTCTGCTGGCCAGGATCAAAGCTGACAGGACTGTGGTGGTCTCTCCTGTGTTCGATAAGGTCCACTTCACTGACCTCCATGTGGAAGCTTATCCGCCGTTTGCTCACGGGTTCGACTGGCTCTTGTGGTGCATGTACGAGCCCTTCCCATCAGAATGGTCCAAGCTCAACGACCAATCACAGCCAGGGAAGTATGTGGCATAAATAGGATGAAAATCGCTCCCCCTTTTTTCTTTTTACAGACCGCTCTGATGACCCAATGTCAGCTCACTTTTACTTTAGTTTCACTGTTTTGTATTTATTTATTTTACAGGGACGATGCACAATTTCAGTTGTGCTTTGTCCCCATTTTTCGCCGCAACCTGAAAAGACCCCATCTCACCCCCTAGCACTTACTTGGACAGTATTTATTGTAAGTTTATCTTTTTGGATAGATGCTAGTTATACTTTGCAGTTGTGCTTTAATACTGTTTGCTTGACCACTAATGCTAGGTATTTTATTAGATAGCATGTTGTTTAGACAGATGCTAGTTTTGATGTTTGATATCTCTGCTGTCGGGTAGAAACCAGCTAACTCCAAAATGCTAATTTTTCCGGAAATGACTAAAACAAAACAAAAAGTGGAGTTAGGAGGTTTTGTTCATCATTGATAAGAACAGCTGAATGGACCTCCAAGCTCACTGTGGCTGCAGTTACATGGACAATATTTATTCATTCAGAATGAACTCATTCCGAACGGAGATTCATACCCAACTGTTTACATGGAACCTGAACAAAAGTATTCCTCGTTTACATGACCCAAAGCATTCATTCGGAGTTTAACTTTTGACATGCGCAAAGTGCCTACGCCCGGGCATGGACCAGGGGCCGCCCAGCTCCACTACCCGGGGCGGAGCTTCCCCTGGTGGGCATGAGGAGGAGGCAATAGCCCCCTTGTGCCTCTGCGGCGGAGGTTTGTCGGCCGTAGGCGAGCCAGGAAGCGACGCACAACTCCTGCCAGGCAGCATTGTATGCAGTGCGAGCCCGCGTACCTTTGTTATTTCCGTTTTAATGCGAAAGTAGCAGATCTACAAGTTCAGACCAGTTTCTTTTTTTTCGTATTGGTACCAGACACGGTAAAACTTAGGCTAGCCTACTACTTGTCACATTTCTCATGTAGGCTACCTTAATTTTATTTAAACAAAAAACTTTTCATCTGACTGAATTAGGGGTGTGCCGATATCTTTTCGTGACGATATGTATCGTTTTGGGGAAAAAAAATATCGTTTTGGGAAAAATACAATAATGATAATCAGGCACGCAAACAGCCCCAAGGTGAAAAGGGTGACAACATGTTTGTTTTTTTTTCGGGTCAGGTGTCACACTATTGCCCTATTTGGATTCAAAATGGCAAAGTTTGCGTGTCTGAATAATGCAAAAACAGAATTATTTGTTTGTATTTGCTTTTTTTCTCCCCCATATATTTTCATAATAAAAAAGTGCGTATCGAAATCGTATCGAAGTTGTGAGCCAAATATCGTATCGTATCTTTTGGTGAAATTAGTGTATCGGCACACCCCTAGACTGAATAGATTCTTATCATATAAGTGCCCTTTTCATGTCAAGGACAGGTAAAGATTGTTCCTCCATCACAGGCTCAGATCCTCGGAACGTCCGTTCTCCGGGACAAGCCTTATTAAATGGTGCTATAGAATATGAATCATTACTTTTATCCCGCAGGAGCGAGCGCTTCTCAGCACCAACCGTGGCCGACGCATACAGAGACATTAATAGACTTATGCAGTCTTTGAATTCAAGTTTTACTGCATACAATATTTTATATTTAAAATAATACAAATTTTAGATTTGATGGGTACTTTTTGGCCAATTCTGACTAAGCGCGGACATATGCAAAAGAATGCATGTATTCCAAACAGAGAGGAGCGTGTTTATATGGTAAATTCCGATTGGTATATACCGATTCAAACGGTATATACCACCCCTCCAAACCCGAATGAAAATTCATTCCGATCAGACCGGAATGGAATATTCTATTCCAATTGAGGTGTTTACATTTCATTTTTATTCTGAATGAGCAGTCATTCCGAATTTAAGTGGAATACTCCTGTCCATGTAACCGCAGCCAATGAGCTCGGAGGTCAAAAGGGGGTGGAGCCTGGAGTCAGCAAAACCAGTAGCTGGTTTAGCAGAACATTTGAGGATCCAATGGAGTTAGCTGGTTTTGTCAGAAGTGCTTTTTAATACTTTTCATTGGTTAAATATTTGTTTAATCAACACACAGACGTAATGGGTGTTCAATAGCACTGATTTATGGGGGAAAAAAGCAAAAGGGGAAAATGGAGTTAGCTGGTTTCTGCCCGACAGCAACGATATGGTAGTTTCTTTGAAGCACTAATAGTTTTTTTTTCCTTGGCACTCTACTCATGTGACCATTTCTTCTGTTTGTTGACTAGGTTCAAGTCACTCTGGATAAGAGCGTCTGCTAAATGCCTAAATTGTAATTGTAAAGAGCACAGAATCTAGTGCAAAAATAGATACAAAATGCAACGATATTGAATAGTGAATAGGTTACCAGTTAAAACTCTATTAAAACAAGTCGAACAAGCTATATTGTATGTCTTACAACCTATGACAAACATACAGTGGCACTAATTATAGCTAATTTCTCAGAGTGTTTGCCACACAATAGGGGTGCTGGGGCTCATGTGGTTTAAGTGAGAAGGTGCTAGAATAGATCAAGAAGAATTGAACAATGCATGTGGACGCTTGATCCATCCAATTCTTTCTGGATTATAAAAGCATGCATTCTCAGGCAAGCTAACTAAATAACTTTGTTTAGATCTCTTCTTAAAACACGAATATTATATTATTAGTTTTATATTAATTGATGACTTTGGCTTTGATTTTATCTTGTTTATCATAATCTTGGATTTGACTTATTATCTGTTTTGTAAAGCACTTTGTAACTTGTTTTAAATAGTTATTTTACATTTCAATAATTAATTTTGCTTGTAATTAATGATACATTCTGTTGATTCAGATGGTCCCCATACTATACCTTAACAAAAAAGAAAATCAAGTAAAATATTGCTTCAAAGGTAGAGTCTTCCAGCAGGGTTTTCCAGTGTTATTTGACGTATTGACATCCATGCCTGTGTCCTCTGCAAATGCACAGTATGATTCTTGGGTCTCTACATATTGATTGTGTTCAGGAGCCCCTCTGTCATGGGCATCTTTGCAGCGGATCGGGTCTTCCTGGGAGAGATTGGTGGTCTGGACGGTGGAATGATGGTGTATGGAGGAGAGAATGTAGAACTAGGGATCCGTGTGAGTAAGCTCAGCCGTTCAGTAATACAGTGATACAATGGTGTATTCTTAGATCATTTAAAGGACTGAGATCATCCATCTTCGTATAGTTGGTCCTCACTAAAGCTCATGATAAAATGGGACTTTGTTTTGTCTCGTACCACTGTCACAGTGGGCTGTGGGCACTTCAGAAACCTGCCTACCAGGTTTTTTTTTTTTCCAATAATTGTTTTTGTTTGGATTTGTATTCATGCGAGAACAATGACTTCCATTATGCTAACTTTCCAGGAATAGAAAGCCTGCAGTTTTCTATAAGCTTGGATTCCCCATCGATGATGTCACTGGTAGGCGGGTTTCTGAACTGTCCACAGCCCTCCTCTGAGGCACAGATGGGGTAGATAAAAATGGTACCATATTGTAATGATCATTAGTGAGGACCAATATATATATATGAAGAGATCTGGTTGAAAATGGGTGAAGATGTCCTTTAAAGTTCTGAATGCTTGCAAAATGGTATGCCAAATTAGTATAGTTTAAAGGGTATATGGATAACATTTTTATGATTCAATATTTGCCCCAGAATAGGGATACTGGGGTTCATGTGGTTAAGGTTAGGGATTTTGTACATAACTACTAGTACTAATGAAATTATACTGCCTTCTGACAAATGAATGTACTATATTGTGGCCTAAGTGATGTGTGTTCCCGGTCAGGTGTGGACGTGTGGAGGGAGTATAGAGGTTGTTCCTTGCTCTAAGGTGGCCCACATTGAGAGGGCCCACAAGCCCTATTTGCCAGACCTGAGCCCCGCAATGAAGAGGAATGCCCTGAGAGTTGCAGAGATCTGGATGGATGAGTATAAAAACAATGTGAAGATTGCCTGGAACCTTCCTTTGAAGGTGGTTAGTGAATCCATTTCTGCCTGATTCAACTTAGACAACTGATGCATCCAATATCCCATACTGGTATTGTTATTTCTTTATTGTAACACCAAATCTTCACGTCTGGCTGGTAGCTACAGTACTGTACAATAGCTGTTGGCACGGTAGGGTAAATACTACTGACAACTTACACACAAGGCTTCCATTCAAGCCAAATCTTCTACGCTTAGAAAGGAAAAATTCACCTACATTTCCAAAATGTTATTAAGATTAAGATTTGGTTGGGTCTTTGACAACTTGTATTGGAGCAATCCATGTTTTTTGCCCTTTTTTGGCAGACAGAGGTAATTTAAACGATGTCCGTGCTACAATAAAGATAGTGGTTTTGTGTCCAATCCGGTGCGCTGTGCTGTGCTTCAAATAACTTCATTGACTTTGTGAACCAGTCTGTGCCGTACCCAACTCCAAGGTCTACATTTCTCAAGGGAAGACTATAGGGAGACCATCTTATATATATATATATATATATATATATTAACACACCAGTACTTGGTTGAATCATGTTTTATTCATTACAATAAGTCCTGGGTTGTATTCTAAAATGTATTCTAAACCTGACCTGTCATTATCATACAGGATAATAAGATAGATATTGGAGACGTGTCAGAGAGGAAGAAGCTCAGAGAGAAGCTGAAATGTAAACCATTCAAGTGGTACCTGGAGAACGTGTACACTAGTCTAGACCCATGGGACAATCTCCTGGCTTATGGAACGGTAAGGTTCATTCTTCATTAACCACAGTAAACATTAATGTGACTGGGGGGAGTCTGACAGGTCTCTGTACTAGGCCCCCTGCTGTTTAGATATCTTGGACAAAATAGCCAATCTACAAGCTCACAACGGGTTGAGTCGCAGATATACAAGCTCACAGCGCGAGCTTGTACATCAGCATTTTTTAAGTATGTAATGGATTAATGCTAACTGTTCTTACCCTGACGTTGAACTGACCTCCACAGCTGCACAACAGCCTCCTCAGGACATTCTGTGTGGACCAGGGAGTCACACCTGGAAACATTCCCATCCTCTATAGTTGCCATACAGAAACAACACAGGTAATCAAACTGTGTGTGTGTGTGTGTGTGTGTGTGTGTATGTGTGTGTGTGTGTGTGTGTGTGTGTGTGTGTGTGTGTTAGTCAGGGCTGTTAGCAAAAAATGTGGACAGGGCTCACAAAAGCGCCATTTTTTTCCTACATGCTCTCCATCACCATAAGTTTCATTTTGGAGGGGGAGCCACGTCATCAAGATGGCAGAAGGCGGCCATCTTGGATTTCAAAGATGGCCACCATGTAATATCTATGAGTGCCAATATCTCGGCTTCCAAGCCACTTAGAAGTTCAATCTTGGTGTCAAAATATTTATTTTTGGGGTCAAGGAATTTGATAAAGCTATTGAGAATATCAGCAAGTGACTATTTCTGCCAATATTTGAACATTTGGTTCATTCTGGCAATTAGTCAGGTCGCTTAGGTCCAGATGTGGACACAGCGAACAAGAGCACCAGATTCTTTCCACATGCTCCCCATAAACCATAACTTTAAATATTTGGTAGGAGCCACATCATCAAGATGGCGGAATGCGGCCATCTTGGATTTCAAAGATGGCCACCATGTAATAGCTATAAATGCCAATATCTCGGCTTCCAAGCCATTTAGAAGGTTAATCTTGGTGTCAAGGAATGCATTTAAGCTATTGAGAATACCACTTTGTGGAGTTTGCATGTTCTCCCCGTGTCTCCTAGGGTAGGTACCCTCACAAAAACATGCAGTAATCCTGGTCACTATAACGCCTCCCCATGACAGCCAGGGCGCCTGATGGAGGGGAAAGGAACAGGTGTCTCTTCAGACTATCTAAGACACTGAAACTAACTCTTGTCACATAGTTTACAGTAGAAAGGTTTTCTCCACTGTGGATACGCTGGTGTGTTGTCAGATTACCTAAGACACTGAAACTCTTGTCACATAGTTTACAGTAGAAAGGTTTTCTCCAGTGTGGATACGCTGGTGTGTCGTCAGATTACCTAAGTCATTGAAACTCTTGTCACACTGTTTACAGTGGAAAGGTTTCTCTCCGGTGTGGACATGCTGGTGTCTGTTCAGGTGACTTATCTGATTGAAACTCTTGTCACACTGTTTACAGTGGAAAGGTTTCTCTCCAGTGTGAATACGCTGGTGTTTCTTAAGACTACCTAACTCACTGAAACTCTTGTCACACTGTTTACAGTAGAAAGGTTTTTCTCCAGTGTGAATACGCTGGTGTTTCTTAAGACTACCTAACTCACTGAAACTCTTGTCACACTGTTTACAGTAGAAAGGTTTTTCTCCAGTGTGGATACGCTGGTGTGTCGTCAGATTACCTAAGACACTGAAACTCTTGTCACATAGTTTACAGTGGAAAGGTTTTTCTCCAGTGTGAATACGCTGGTGTTTCTTAAGACTATCTAAGACACTGAAACTCTTGTTACATAGTTTGCAGTGGAAAGGTTTTTCTCCGGTGTGGACACGCTGGTGTGTCTTCAGGTGACTTATGTGATTGAAACTCTTGTTACACTGTTTACAGAGGAAAGGCTTTTCTCCCGTGTGGACACGCTGGTGTGTCCTAAGATTATCTAAGACACTGAAACTCTTGTCACACTGTTTACAGTGGAAAGGTTTTTCTCCGGTGTGGACACGCTGGTGTGTCTTCAGGTGACTTATCTGATTGAAACTCTTGTTACACCGTTTACAGTGGAAAGGTTTCTCTCCGGTGTGGACATGCTGGTGTCTGTTCAGACTACCTGACTCACTGAAACATTTGTGACACTGTTTACAGATGTGAGTTTTCTTTCCTTTGTAAATCGTCTGATTTTTCTTTACATCTCCTGGTTGAGTTAAAACCTCGACAAACCGTTGATGACTTTGAGATTTTGGTGGGTCTGTGTCTCCTTGTTTCCGTCTGGTTACAGAGTCTCGTCTCGTCTCGTACAGACCCTCACGTCTCGGATGAGACGTGAAGGTACACTCAGAACAGGAGAGCTTAGTCTGGGAGGATTGGGACCACACTCCTCCCAAGAGTGGCGGTTCATGGTCAGCGCTGCTGCTGTACATGGACTGTGATGGGAACAGAGTTGTAGGTTCTGTTGAGGCTGGAAAATGTGCCCTCTCTATCTCCCTGTATTCTTTGTCTACCAAAGTTCTGTATACCTTTCTCTCACAACACGTGTGGACACACCATCTTCTGGTCTAGAAGTGGAAGTCTAAAGTAACTTCACACCTCATATATCTGAGCAGAGCTTTGGTCTGACCTCACTCACAACATAATCGGTTGCCATGCATGCCTAGCAACACCGATGTGTGCAGGATGCCGCCCCCTCCATAATTGGGCAAGAGTGATGTCATTAATATGACATCATCACCATGACGGCAGAGATCCGCATCAAAGCCACGCCATGTGTTTCTCATTTTGTGTGTTTATCATTTACTAATTAGTCAAGTAAATGACAGTTTAAGCTAAGTTTGCGGTACAACACGATGTGGTTTAAAACGTCTCACGAAGCTCAGCAACAGGTGATTATGATGCACTGCTCGTATCAGATATATTGCCAGAATTAACCAAATGTCCAAATCATGGCAGAAATAGTTACTTGTTGATATTCCCATGGTGGCCATCTTTGAAATCCAAGATGGCCGCCTTCTGCCATCTTGATGACGTGGCTCCCCGTCCAAAATGAAACTTATGGTGATGGAGAGCATATAGAAAAAATGTGGGTCTTTTGTCAGCCGTGTCCACATTTTCCTAAAATCTTGTCCTAAGCAACCTGACTATGTGTGTGTGGTGCTGGGAGAAAAGTGTCGCTCACTGCAAATAACTGATTTATAAAGCGTCAAAGAGTGTGTTTCTACAAAGTCTCATTCGCTGAGTGACACTTTGTCACAATGCGACCCGTTGTGAGCAATAAAAGGTTATTTTAACCGATAGAGTATGTTAATACAATATAAATCATCTACAGTGGTTGGAGGCGGTCTCTCTACTCTTCCATTTAGACATTTAGACAGACAATCACAGAGACAGACCGACCCACCAACCCACACTGGTGTCTAGTAGGACAGCGAATCGTTGACAAGAAGTGCAATATTTCCCCATGCCAAGTGGCAGTGGGATTGAAGTATAAAGTATATTATACAGTTGGTTTCTCATTGGGGAGACCCGGGTTCGAATCCTGCGGTTAGGACATAAGAGTAAGGGCAGGTAAACACTGTAGGACTTTTGAAGTGGTCGGGGAGTCATCTGATCATTAAGCACTTCACACTACACAAGACTCTTTCTTGAAATCGGTTGTCATATATCGTGGTTTTCACACTATACAATTGATCGCAGACAAGGGATCACACACTGCAAGACTTCACTAGGATGCGACCGATGCATACGATTTTTTTATTCCAATTTTAACCGACGTCTCACGAAAACGTGCAAGGCTCCCGTGGTATATGCGTGAGACCGAGACAGGACGCTTTTGATTAACATGTAATAATTCTCTCTCTCTCTCCTTGGAGGTTCACGCCACGGTGATAAAACGTATTCCAGTCTTGATGACGACAAACCTTTATGTACTACATGTAGGCCTACGCTATAGGCATGCAGCAAGTGACAAAGGATTTATACCCCCTCATACCTGCAACCTATTAAATAAAATAAAAAATAAAATAATAACACCAGTTGCGTAGCGTCTTTCCTGGTCCATGCTGCTGATTCAAGTATACTGTAATAACTGCTCTCATTGGCTGTAGCACGGATCTCCTCGGGGACTGATCACAACCCCGTTTATACTATAAGATGTCCAGTCGGCGACAGAGCCAAATATCAAACCTGCTAGATATCTAGAAACGCTCGGGAAGGCATCGCCGAGCACCATTATCGCAGCCGGTTCGTCTTGCAGAGCCTTTAACACACAGCGAGCAAACCTCGGCGAGCAACGCCCGATCTGCGTCAGGTCGGGGTTTCGTCGGCACGTGCCAAAAAAGGTCCACGGCAGCATAATCGGACCAAATATCCTACAGTGTGTACTAGCCCTTACAGATTACAGCTTTAAGCAGTATTACGCCTCATGTATAGCCTAATTTCTCATCCTTGTCACTCAGCATTGTTTCTACAAGACAGAGGGTGAAATCATCGTGGGAGGACTTCGATCTCACAAGTACAACAACAACAACCGCTGTCTTGTGGATCCAGGCAGTGGGACCAATCCCACCCTGCAGAGCTGTGATCTAGCCAGGCAGAATGAACTGCACATGCACTGGGACTTTAAACAAGTAAGACCCTCAGAGGGCTTTTTAGAGTTGCAGTAACTTAGCTAATTTCCCCAAAATTCTGATTCAATAACCATGACAATAAAACTGATTCTGATTCATGATGTTGCAGAGTCACCAAATAAGGAACAGGGCCACTAAACGATGTCTGGAGATTGCCCAGGGACAAAGCTCCTACTATGAGCTTATCATTCAACCGTGCAGCAGACAACACTGGCAGATTCAGCATGTCATCACAGACTTTTAGCGTGCAGCATGGACAGTATGGTGGTCTGTGTTCTGTCACTCTCAGTGACTCACAAGGCCAAGGAAGAAATGCCACCCTAAAAAAAACCATGGGCCTTTTTATTGCGCCACCAGGAGGCCGATTTTTGCAAAACACATTTCTTGATATTACTCCTACAGATTTTGTCCAAACATCACACAAATAGGTACACATTACCTCTGCAGTCATGTGATCAACACGGATCTGTCTGATTTCTCATAAATTGGCTAAGATTGGCATCTAAATTTTGCAGGAGTGGCTTGTTTTGAACAAAATGGCTCAAATCATAAACGCAGCGTCTGATTGCTGTGAAACTTTGAACGCACATTCCCACTAGGCCGAGGAAGAAATGCCACCCTTTTCACATTATCCTGTTATATTCCCTTTATTTAGTCTACAGACTCCACCCCAGGCTATCGAATCAACCAACCCCAGTGCAGTAGCAATCCACCCAAGATGCTCCCCATTTTAATCAGCTCTTCAGGCACCCCACTACACAGTTATAGACCGGGAGCCAGGCCCAGCCCTCATAATGTTTTCTGCTAATTTTTTTTCACTATGATTTCCTGTTAGCATATACCTTGGGCCATCACAAGTTCATACTGACCACCCCCAACTCGGGGCCGTTTGGTCTCAGGGGCCCCAAAACCCCCTTTTTTGGGGCGAAATTATGTTAATGGCAATATTCATTTACTAAAATTACATAAATTGTCTTATACATATGAAATTCGGCATGGAGTATCCTGACACATAGGGGTAAGTAGCAAAATAGGATTCTAGTGCTTTCTACCATTGTACTTTTAAATATGACCACAACATCCCCAGAAAAACAAAAGAAAATACTGTCCGCTTGACAAATAACAACAAAGATGATTATTTCCCAGCACTTTATGGTGAATATCACTGCCTCACTTGTATATAGAAAACTTCCCATGTCCCTAAGCTTCAATTTGAGCCCAAGATGACCTTTGTATCTTGAACATTACTCTTTCTGTAGCCAACATTCTGCATTATACCTCAAATCGGAGAAAATTGAATATTCAGTCATAGTAGAGACCCTAGGAGTGGTCCACGCGCGACTGTTTATTTTCTTTTCTAGTTTGAATTTTTTGGCATCCTTAGGACCTCTAATATAGGGATTTCGATGATCCCAAGAAAAAAAGTGGTCCAAAGTGTGTTTTTTTCAATGTTTTATTACCCCTATGAGACCTGCGGGATTGCTGGCTGGAACGCCGGCGAGACTGTCTTGCGGAGACTATGGCGCGCTCAAATTTAGACGTAGCCCAAAGATAGAGATACCATTACATTTTCAATGGGACCAACTTTGTCATGCTACCTTGTCGGGAAGGGGGCTAAATACCTAATGATTCAAAGTTAGACAACATTTTGGCGAGGGAAAAACATCACCTCAATATATGTGAATGGAAATGGGTTACATGGATATCTACAGCCTCCCCTGTACAGACATGCCAAATGTATGCCAATCTCATGCAGTTTTGGGTAAGAAACATGCAGTTTTTTTCCATGCAGTATACAAATATGTAATTTCCGCCTATTGTAAAAAGGAGACCACTTTACTGTATCTATAGCTGTATGAGACCACTGTACTGAATCTAGAGACCACTGTACTGTATCTAGACCACTGTACTGCATATATTGCTATATGAGACCACTGTACTTCATCTACAGCTGTATGAGACCATGACTGTACTGCATCTATATCCCACTCTACTGAATCTATAAACCATTGTATTGCATCTTAAGACCACTGTACTGCATCTAGAGACCATTGTACTACATCTTAAGACCACTGTACTACATCTAGAGACCACTGCACTGGATCTATAGCTGTATGAGACCACTGCACTGCATCTATAGACTAACTACTGTATCTATAGACCACTGTAGTGCATCTGTAGACCACTGTCATGATCTTTAGAGCACTCTAGTGCATCTGTAGACCACTCTAGTGCATCTGTAGACCACTCTAGTGCATCTGTAGACCACTCTAGTGTATCTGTAGACCACTCTAGTGCATCTGTAGACCACTCTAGTGCATCTGTAGACCACTCTAGTGCATCTGTAGACCACTCTAGTGCATCTGTAGACCACTGTCATGATCTTTAGAGCACTCTAGTGCATCTGTAGACCACTCTAGTGCATCTGTAGACCACTCTAGTGTATCTGTAGACCACTCTAGTGCATCTGTAGACCACTCTAGTGCATCTGTAGACCACTCTAGTGCATCTGTAGACCAGTCTAGTGCATCTGTAGACCATTCTAGTGCATCTGTAGAACGCTCTAGTGCACCTGTAGACCACTCTAGTGCATCTGTAGACCACTGGACTGCATCTGTAGACCACTGGACTGCATCTGTAGACCACTCTAGTGCATCTGTAGACCACTCTAGTGCATCTGTAGACCACTGTCGTGATCTCTAGATCACTCTAGTGCATCTGTAGACCACTCTAGTATATCTGTAGACCACTCTAGTGCATCTGTAGAACACGCTAGTGCATCTGTAGACCACTCTAGTGCACCTGTAGACCACTCTAGTGCATCTGTAGACCACTCTAGTGCACCTGTAGACCACTCTAGTGCATCTGTAGACCACTCTAGTGCACCTGTAGACCACTCTAGTGCATCTGTAGACCACTCTAGTGCACCTGTAGACCACTCTAGTGCACCTGTAGACCACTCTAGTGCATCTGTAGACCACTCTAGTGCATCTGTAGACCACTCTAGTGCATCTGTAGACCACTGTCGTGATCTCTAGACCACTCTAGTGCATCTGTAGACCACTCTAGTATATCTGTAGACCACTCTAGTGCATCTGTAGACCACTGTACTGCATCTACCAAGTCTTGACGGTGACCGCCCCCCACTGGGGGCAAGCTGTTCCAGAGCCTGGGTCCCCCCCAGGCTCTGTAGACCACTGGACCAATGGTCTATAGATGCAGTACAGTGGTCTAGATACAGTACAGTGGTCTCTAGATGCACTACAGTGGTCTATAGATGCAGTACAATGGTCTATATATGCAGTACAGTGGTCTAGATACAGTACAGTGGTCTCATACAACTATAGATGCAGTACAGTGGTCTCATACAGCAATAGATAAAGTACAGTGGTCTCATACAACTATAGATGCAGTACAATGGCCTATATATGCAGTACAGTGGTCTATAGATACAGTACAGTGGTATCATACAGCTATAGATACAGTACAGTGGTCTCATACAGCAATAGATAAAGTACAGTGGTCTCATACAGCTATACAGTAGACACAGTAAAGTGGTCTCCTTTTTACAATAGGCGGAAATTACATATTTGTACTGCATTCAAAAAACTGCATGGTTCCTGCCCAAAACTGCATGAGATTGGCATACATTTGGCATGTCTGTACAGGGGAGGCTGTAGGTATCCATGTAACCCATTTCCATTCACATATATTGAGGTGACAGCTCAAGGGACCATTTGGAAAATGTTGATGGCCGTTTTTCCCTCGCCAAAATGTTGTGTAACTTTGAATCATTAGGTATTTAGCCCCCTTCCCGACAAGGTAGCATGACAAGGTTGTCTAGAATCAAATGGTATCTCTATCTTTGGGCTACGTCTAGCGCGCCATAGTCTCCGAAAGACAAGCAATCCCGCAGGTCTCATAGGGGTAATATAACATTGAAAAAAACACACTTTGGACCACTTTTTTCCTTGGGATCATCGAGATCCCTATATTAGGAGGTCCTAAGGATGCCAAAAAATCCAAACTAGAAAAGAAAATAAGCAGTCGCACGTGGACCACTCCAAGGGCCTCTACTATGACTGAATACTCAATTTTCTCCGATTTGAGGTATAATGCAGAATGTTGGCTACAGAAAGAGTAATGTTCAAGATACAAAGGTAATCTTGGGCTCAAATTGAAGCTTAGGGACATGGGAAGTTTTCTATATACAAGTGTGGCAGTGATATTCACCATGAAGTGCTGGGAAATAATCATCTTTGTTATAATTTGTCAAGCGGACAGTATTTTCTTCTGTTTTTCTGGGGATGTTGTGGTCATATTTAAAAGTACAATGGTAGCAAGCACCATAATCCTATTTTGCTACTTACCCCTATGTGTCAGGATACTCCATGCCGAATTTCATATGTGTAAGACAATTTATGTAATTTTAGTAAATGAATATTGCCATTAACATAATTTCGCCACAAAAAAGGGGGTTTTGGGGCCCCTGAGACCAAACGGCCCCGAGTTGGGGGTGGTCAGTATGAACTTGTGATGGCCCAAGGTATATGCTAACAGGAAATCATAGTGAAAAAAATTTAGCAAAAAACATTATGAGGGCTGGGCCTGGCTCCCGGTCTATAAGGCTTCAAGGCAGCTTCCTCATAACAGCATCTGTGCAGATAAACAAAAGCATAGTAGGATTTCAGTCACAGCAGAATGTGCACATTCTGTTCTCAAAAGCTGCCAACTGTCTGTCAACTGTGTTCATCCGGTCTCAATTGGTTTATGTCTGATCTTGTACGATAGCATGAACCATCCAGACCTCTCCGGTCATCTGGGAAAGGTCTACTTTTTGTTCCAACAACCACAAATAAACGTGGGGAAGCAGCATTTCGGGGTTTTTTATGCACCACATATCTGGAACAAACTCCCAGAAAACTGCAGGTCTGCTGCCACTCATACTTCTTTTAAAACACAACTAAAAACCTTTCTGTTTGCCACTGCCTTTGATTGAGTTATTTTTTCTTTTTGTCTCCGCCAGGAGACTATGTTTTCGTTCTCGTCCTTCCGTGTGTCCACCAAGCTAACATTGGTCAAGCTTCACGTGACACGTGACAATATGTTGAAAGGGTGTGCTTTGATTGGCTAGCGAGACGCATGATGAAATAGAGACCTATAAATAGGTGTGTCACTTCAAAAGATCATTTATATCTTTTGAAGTGAGGTAAGACAGGATTAATCAGGAACAGTACTGGCGGAGACCTGTGCTCCGAGGAGCACATTTTCTCTTTTTTTCTCTTTTCTTTTCTCCTCTGCACTGTAACTGTATCTATTCATTTTTACTTGTTTTGTTTTATGTATCCTAATGACATTTTATAATTGTATTATTTGGTTTCCTTTTCTTGATGTTTTGTGTAAAGCACATTGAATTGCCTTGTTGTTGAAATGTGCTATACAAATAAAATTGCCTTGCCTTGCATATCACATAAGGTAAATGCTGACAGCCATGTAGGCAATGCCACATCATACTCTCTTTTCATGGACTTACTGTAAATCACCCCCCTCCCCCCTGTCTATCTATATGTGAATGCTATAGATTCTATAGCATTCACAATTGTCATAATTATGCATATTGTGATGGACAATGGGAGGGAAGCATATGCTGTTGGACATGTCATTATATTAGTTTGCATGTGTGACCGTATCCTTACGCTCAATATGTGTTAAGATACAAATTCAGCTGCTTGGCTGTTGGGTGAATCAACAAAATCACCTATTTTTAAAAGCTGCTCAGGATTAGGGTTCTTTTTTGTTCTTTAGTTTTTTGACCATGTCCAACTCTTAACTGCTGTGCTGCCTCTAGGCGACTGAAATCCCCCCACGGGATCAATAAAGGTGTCTGTCTGTCTGTCTGTCTGTCTGTCTATGACTCTGACAGGGAAACAATGAAGGAGGTAGAAAGGAATGTTGCAACTTGTGGTTTTTACTAATTACTTGGACTTTGGAGAGGTAAGGAGTGTATAGTTTCAATGCACATATTATAGATTCTTTGTTATATTATACAGTTTAGACTGATGATACTGTAGGTTCTTGGTTTACCTTAGCTGACTATTTCTATGCATTTGATGTATTACCTAGTGTTTTCCTTGCTTACTGTAAACCACTCTGGATTAATAGCATCTGCTAATTGCCTAAATTGAACTGGAGCAACTGGATACATTTACTACCTTTTTATGGAGCTGACTGATTTGTTTGTCCTGATGCCATGACGACACATTGAGGTTAGACATCACACTCCATATTTGGGCGTAGCTGCATTGGGGCACATGAGCCAGAGGTCCACCGACTGGCCGGCCGGTCCTCCCTTAAGACAATTTTAATATAGGATTACGTTCCGACCTCACGTGATTGGTTGAGAGGCATGACCTCTGTCATGCCTCACTGGCTAGACGGTACTTAAACTGTATACTGGTCTCATTTCTGTTCAAACTACAGAATTGAAAGAAGTTGTGAATTGTGTGCAGTGTGAGAGACTGTCACGAAGACAGGAAAAACGCGGGGCACTGCTACGATAAAAATCTAGACCATAGGTTAAAATCCGACCTACTTACTGATCCATTTCAAAGGTACAAACTGAGGGTGAGGAGGGGCGACATGGTGAATTACTATGACATCCTGGGTGTTTCCAACATAGCCTCTCAGGAAGACATCAAGAAAGCCTACAGGAAGTTGGCACTGAAATGGCATCCAGACAAGAACCCCGACAGCAAGGATGAAGCAGAGAAGAGGTTTAAAGAAGTGGCCGAGGCCTATGAAGTTCTGTCCGATAGGAGTAAACGGGAGGCATACGACCACCATGGCAGTGACCGAACGAGACCCAGAGGCTTCCCTTGTACAGATGTCTCGTCACAGTTCCCAGATTTCCCCTCCACGTTCCGCAATCCATTCGAGGTGTTCAGAGAGTTTTTCAGTGGGCAGGATCCATTCGAAATCCTCCGTTCGAACATTGACAATTTTCCACGTTCAAACCAGAGCAATTTCCCTAGCTTTGCAGATTTCCCAGACCAGACAGGCTTCTCTTCTCATTTTGGCTACAGTCGAGTCTCCTCTATATTCCCCTCAGTAAGAAGACTAGGGGTGGCGGGCACCTTTAAATCCATGACCGTGTCACATCGCATCATCAACGGCAAGCGCACCACCACCACAAACATCAATGAGAATGGGCAACAGAGAACAGAGATTGAGGAGGATGGGGAGCTGAAAAAGGTCCTTATTAACGGAGTGGAGGATGAGATGGCCCTGGCACTGGAGCTGAGCCGACGGGAGCAACAACGGCTCTCCCTCCACCAGTTGCCCCAAAAGTCCCACAAACCCCCCAGATCCCCCCACTGAGTCTGACAGGTCCTGCATAAATCCGCATTCTAACAGCACACAAAGGATTGAAGACGATGAAGACCTCCTACAAGTGGAGCTGGCATGCAGCCTGTTGGAAATGAAGGCCCACCAGAAAAAACTACTGATCTAATCTCACTCTCACACTCCAGGCCTTTAAGGCTAATCAAAGTGGTTCTCAAAAAGGACCCCCATAATACAAATGGAACCAACATGACCCGTCCATTTGTTTCCATTTGTATACTCAGAGTTACAGACGATCTGTAAGGGGTCCATTTAGAACCCACCCCCAAGTAACCACACCCCACAGGCCCTGAGCGTAAAGGTCACACTCCCATGATGCACTAATCTCTGTCCATTGGGCTTCTCTACCAGCTGAAAGACACTTACTATTGAGCTTTATTTGAAACTAAAAATGAATGTCAACTTGATGTGAGATGAATACTGGAAAGAAAGACAGGACACTTTGCATTTTGAATCTCCTAAAAAAGTAATAGTTCAAATTCCTCTGCATTTAATTTATTTAGTTTTTATTTTTGCCAATCCCCCACTTGTTGGGCTGGAGAGGGCTGTGCATCCTTCGATTCACACGGTGCTAAAACCTCCTTCCCACTTGGCTAGCTGTTTTCTTTTTCTTTCTTTCCTTTTTTTTCTTCCATTTTATTGCCAATTTATTGAACTTAGAATGAAGGCTTTCTCTCGTCTGTGTGTCCATGCTAATCTCTCAAACCGCTGGACTGATCAGCGCCAACTTTTTGTGTAGGCTGCCAGTAGGCCAATGAATTAAATCCATGAATATTTTTTTCACATATTGTGAATATATTTTTTTTTTTACTTTTTAGAACTTTGATTTTCCACTAGAACTCAAATAGGGTCGGATTGGCCTGAAACGTTGCCCAAATATAGAACCTGCTGGAGTTTATGCACTTTATAGACCGTGTCTTTTTTGGGGTCTATGGCTGAACTCAAGGCTTCAGAACACGACTGGCATGGTGACATTTTCTTTTACAGTCTTTTACAGTCTAGTAAAGTAAGTGATTCTCAACCTTTTTAACTCCAAACTAGTGATAACTATATGTACTTGATCTTCAAACAACCACTAGATGGCAACATTTCTCAAAATCATGTTCAGTACAGCGGACTCTAGACGTCTGTGAATTTATTAAACCACACAGACTCTTTTTGAGGATAAAACATTGGGATATATAATATATCCTAATGTGAATATATCAAATATTCACTTTTAGCTGAGCAATAACCAGCATATAATATGGCAATTTTTAGTTTTCAAATCCCACCCATGACATTTGTTGCATTTTGGCATCTACAACTCGGTGGTTCTCAAACATTTTCTTGTCAAAGACCCCCAAATTGGTCAGTTGACCCCCATTTGAAAATATTCTGTGCTTTTGCCCTGTACCCCATTTTGAGAACTTCACACCAAACATTTGTTAGTAGTTATAAACCAGGTGTCTTATAATTGGTTGAGGATTGAAAGATGCGATATCCACAACCTGGAACTATTTATTTGAGGTGAGACTTTCAATGATACACTTTAATGCATTATAACGCCTCATAACACTGTATAATTAGTTATAATAAGCATGCATAGATAATCAGTACACTTTTAATAATACATGTATTATAATATGCTTATAAGATGTCAATGTAGAAACAATAAGACAAAACAATTTATAATGACCAAGGTCAAGTTATCATAATACTTCATAATTGCCTAATCCACAGCTCACGATTCGATATTCGATTTTTATTTAATTTAAATTATTAGGTGTGTAAAGAAAAACACTTGTTTCTCTATATTCTCATTTGTTATTTAAAATTCTTATTCAAATGAAAGTTATTTATATGTTCAACATATTAATAATATAAACTTTGGGTTTTATCAACTCATTGACATTTTCAGATTAGATAACATTCTTTGAAAAGTTGGATTTTGAGATTTTATCCCATTCCAAGTAGCTATGCCCTCGGTAGACATTGACAACCCGGCCTGGCGCTAGATTGGCGATGATCTGCGCTCTGAGGAAGAGCACACCGTTGTTGCCTTTTTTTTCGCAAACTGCTAATAAAGTATTCAATCAATCAATTGGAAGCAGGAATGTGTGGAATGTGCAGAAAAACAACAACAGCACGTGGCTTCCCTTGGTACGCGATTTGGCAGGCACACGTGCGGGAGTGACATAATGAATTAGCTTGATTGATTTCGGTACACTCTACCAAATGGTAGTATCGAGTATCGTGATGGTCTTAATAACTTGTTATTGGGCTTACAACTATGACAAATATATTATCCTTACAAAAAAAGATAAATGTGTGTCCTTTATAATCATAATT
This sequence comes from Gymnoscopelus microlampas, assembly GCF_963454915.1. Classification (NCBI taxonomy): domain Eukaryota; kingdom Metazoa; phylum Chordata; class Actinopteri; order Myctophiformes; family Myctophidae; genus Gymnoscopelus; species Gymnoscopelus microlampas. Next base: position 31,913,327 of record NC_139943.1, read on the forward strand.
CTGATTACTGTTTTAAAGCATTATGCATGTTTATCAATGCTTACAACTATAATTATACACCCATAAGCAGAGTATAATACATTATGTATAGAATGAATATATAAAATAATGCATTATTTATAGACATGGGATTCATAGAAAGTATTACCAAACAATCAACTCTATATTATAATTATGTATTCATACTATATACTATACTACTACATTTTGTTTAACATAATACCACTAGAAAGGTGCACTCAGTAGAGCTGGAGAGAAGAAAAAGTCAGCATTTTGTGTCAGCTCCCAGGAGAATAGTTTATTAATGACAACGTTTCGGCCGCAACTGGGTTAGGCATCATCGGATCTCAGACCTGATGAAGAGTGACTGGAAATAAATGTCTGGGAATTACAGCGGCCCTCCTGTTTGTTATAGAGAGTAAATGGAGCCACATCAGGCCTTATTGTTCTTGTGCTTGCGGAACTCCTCAGTCGCCCACATTGCCAGTTTCTTAGTGCTAGAGGTCTTGGAGCGTCGTCCCTCCATCAGCAAGTTGTTGATGAGAGGACATTTCCCTACAAACTTCCGCAATTCCTTACCAAACGCCCTGCTCATGTCACCAATGAGGCCAACAGCACTGGCCAAAATGTCATCTGAGTGGTTCTCATCCTCCGCAATCTGGTTGGTGAAGGCCATGATGAACTCCACCCACGGCTGCACCAGCATCTCATCAGGGTGCAGGCCATGAATGATTCCTGTGAAGGCCATCAGACAACCCCCCCTCCATTCATTTCGGTTATCAACTGTGTCATAGTACGTCTTGTCCACCTGGGCTTGGGAGACCTGCTGCACAGTGTCAAGGACAATCTTCAGGTATTTCTTGAAATCTCCTCTGATGTTCAGAGCAATGTCACCAAACGCTGACAGAATCTGGGGCTTTACTGACCAAGGGACGTTCTCATTCTCCAAGGTGTCCAGCAGTAGCTGCACGATTTCGTCACAGTAAGGCAGGATGTTCGTCTTCAGAGTCCAGCAAAGGTTGGATAGGGTGGATACGACCATGAAAGTATCTTCCCCTCCAGAACCTGTGCTGTTTTGGAAGAACATTCTCGGCAGGGCGTCCATCACCTTATCTGAGATCTTCTGGATGGCAGGGTAACAGTCCTCTGGGCTGTTCATGACAATCATCATCAGAGCATCATAGGCTTCTGTGCTCAGGTTTTTCTGGTGGCCGTCGGGCCTGTCTGTGGTCTCCAGCAGTTTCTGTATGATGATTTCAAAGGAGGAAGACAGACAGTATGTGTTGGGTTTCTCCTGGTCCGCTGAATCCATAGCCTTATTGGCTACCGCCAGACTGAAGAATGCCCAGCAGACTTTTGAGGCCACGCAGGGCTCATCCACGAGTCCTTCTATCAGACACTGCAGCAAGGGAAGCAGGTGGATCTCGTTAATGGCTGCTTCGGGCAGCAGCGCACAGATCCTGCCTACTATCCAGGCTGTGGTGTCCCTCACCACCACACTGGGGTCTTTCATTAGCTCTATCAGGGTGGACATAGCTTGTATGACTTGGGGTTTCAGCAGGTTGGGTTCAGGTCCTTCCAGGATGATACCAAAGGCCATGACGCAGGCATCACGGTAACGCCAGTCAGGGTGTTTAATATACTTTTTGAGAAAGAGCTGGACATGAGAAATGACATCATCCTCACAGCAGGTGGCCAGCAACATCAGACATACACCGGCTGCGTGGCGCGGGTTCCAATAATCATCATCATCATTCTCATCCTGTTTGGTGAGGGTCTGTATGAGGATGGGGACCAGGTCTTCCAAGGCCCCTTGGGCATAGAATTGACTGGTATGCTTCGGAAAACGGCCCTGCTCCGTAGCCTCATAAACTTGAACAGCTAGCTCTATCTCCTTGTCACAGACGGTAGACCAGAACTCAATGCCCTGTAAGGCCACCTCGTCTATGTCACTCTTCATGGCTTCTGTGGTGATCGGGAAGAGATCCTCGCCCATGTAGGTCTCCATGTACTCGTAATACACAGACATGATCTTCGCCAAGGTCTGTAAGGCCGTCACTTGCACTCTGATGTCAGGACACTGTGTTGCTTCACATACCACCTGCATAATGAGGTGTCTCTCTGTCTTTTTATCTAGGTTGGCTTTGGTGAACTCCAATGAGTTGATCAGGGCATTGGTTGCTGCCAGTTTGATACTGTTGCTGGGTTCCTCCTTCCTCATTCCCTGGATGATGGCTTTCAGAATCTGGTTGGAATTGTCCTGTAGATGTTCTGGGTCTATGTCTTGGCAAATGTATCCAATGGCCTCCAATGTCGACACCTTCATGCGTTCAGTGTTGGAGGGGTCAATTACATTGGTCACCAGCTGAGGAATGAGTTCGGGCCCCTGGCTGACTGTGATCTCAGCACAGGCAATCCCTGCCACACACTGGGATGCAGAGCTGGGACGGTGTGTCTCTGTACCCAGTGTCTGAAGAACAAAGGCCTTAACCTTGCATCGCACATTGGCATCAATGGTCAGCCATCTCTGCTGGTACTGCTTCTTGATGTCTGGGTCTTTGGAGGTCAGATAGTTCTTCACCTGCAGGCCGGCGGCCATGCGAGCCACCTGGGTGTTCCTTCGATTGGCTAGGACTTTAGACAACTCAACCAAAAAGGACGGCAGGCTCTCAATCGCCGCCTGCTCCAGAAACTTCTGGGCCACCTCCAGTTCATTTTGATCTGGAGAGACGGTATTTTCAAGAATTGTTACAAGCTTCATCACGTTCCCCCAGCTCTCTTCGCTTAACAGCAACTAAAAGTGGATTCAAAATGTTCAGTGGTTCAGATGATGGTGCTGCTGCTGGAAATAATGGAAAATGGCCTAATATAGGGTGACCAGAGCAAACCATTGCCATGCATGCGTAACTACGCCGATTCGCACAGTTCGCACCATCCTGAATTTGGATTAACTTATGCACACAAGGACTACTGTTATGCACAGAGCTTAGATTCACAGCTGTGGAGGCAAGGTATATACTGTATATATATATATATACTAGAGTTTCGGGGGGCTACGCCCCCCTCAACCCCAGCCGCGCACGGGGCCCAGCGTGGGCGCATGTATATTGGGGTACCCAAATCGCTGGAGTAAAAATGTGGAAAAGTAAAAAAAAAAAAGTAGAAAAAATTATATTTTTTATGTTTCAGGGGGACCCCCGCGGACCCCCTGCTGGTCGACGGACCCCCTGTGGAGTGTTGGGACGCGCGGGGACCCCCCTGGAACATTGCGGACCCCTTCGGTGTTTTATTTTTTTTCATGAAGGTGGTTGCTTGTTTCTGGCGCTTGTTTTTAGAAAACCTGGCATGCCAACTTGCCAACTTGGCAACCCTTATGTTTACCCTTAGCAGATGGAGTGACGGAGCGCGCTGTAGTTGTTTTCCACGCTCGCGCTATTGAAACACTAAACGGAGAAGCTTATGATTGTGAGGTTGAGCGTGAATGTAATAGCATTGTAGTCACCTGAATTGAGCGTGGAAGCAGAAGACACGGTGAAGGGGAGGTGAAGGAGGCGCTTGTGTTGTTGTTGTTTTGGCGACGGAGAGAGCTGCGGAGTTTCAATGGCGGCCGTTGGTGTTGTTTCGGCGAAACCCGTCGCCGTTCGGTGTCGGTGGTGCGCACGCTAAACGGTTAGAAAGTGATTCACCTTCCATTTTGTCCGAAATGTGGTGAGTGTAATAAATTATGTTGCGACGTGGAAACTGTGGAGTGAGCAATGATAGGTGCCCTACGACCTACGCCACCCGTAAATTGTGAAAGTCGGCCGTGGGCCGTGGCAACTGTGTTTGGGACATGATCTGTGTCGCCATTGTGTTTACTCGATTACAGAGCTGTGGCTATAGCGTCAGTGGCGCGCGGAAGTAACTTGTCGTTTATATAATTATATATATATATATATATATATATATATATATATATATATATATATATACCGCCTATTTGTGCCGCCATTTCCATTACAATAATAACTAGGAATATTGTTCCTGACAAAACAATGTGGGCTCGCTTTAAAGCCAAAAAACTGTAGTTATAAAAAGTACAAATTCAGTTTGACTTGGTAGTATGTGTGGAGTATGGGGTGTATGTGTGTCTGTGTGTGTGTGTGTGTGTGTGTGTGTGTGTGTGTGTGTGTGTGTGTGTGTGTGTTGGGGGGGGGGGGGGGGGGGGAGTTTGGAGCTTACAGTGTACAAACGTTTTAGCATCAAAATATACTTTGACTACCAAAGTGAAAGTACTAAAATGTTCAGAAAGTAGCCGATCTACAAGCTCATAACGCGTCACATTGTAGATCGGCTGTATGTGGTTACTGTAGGTTTTGTATTAATAATAAAATCTGCAAAATAACAAGTAACTAAAGCTGTCAAAAGTAACACAAATGGAAAGGAAAGCAAAAGGACCTCAAAATTAAACTGTGCATGGTAAGCACATGCATAGTACTTGAGTAAATATACTTAGTTACTGTACTTTGCAGCACCACTGCCTGACAGCCAATGCCTGACAGTTTAGGTAGCAGCAGCTGCAATGATTGCTAGAGTGTGCAGGTGCATGGGTTTATATTAATGGTCTTAACTAAAAATGTATACATCACGCAGCTTAGATCTTTGGATTAAATTGGAGAGCAGACATGTGCGCACTTGGTGATGTAAAATAAATATCTGTAGTGTAAAAACTCACTCATTCTCCTAATTGTCATCAGTTAAACACCTGCTCGAATAGCTGATGGTAGTAATGGGATGGAGGGGTATAGGGGGCAGGAGTGATGGGTGCGGGGTGCTTCCCCCTGGCTCCAGTGAGCTTGTAGATTAGCTATTTACTATGGTTTAATGTGTGTGTGTGTGTGTGTGTGTGTGTGTGTGTGTGTGTGTGTGTGTGTGTGTGTGTGTGTGTGTGTGTGTGTGTGTGTGTGTGTGTGTGAGAGAGAGAGAGAGAGGGGGTGTGGGGGTGGAGGGAGTTGTTTGGGGTTATGTTGACCAATATACACACCATTAGTGTTAAATTGGAGCTTGAAATTTACAAAATTATTGACATCAATATTTTACTGATCATCTCTGGAGGAATACAATAACAGCACATTGGAGTTAACTTGACCATCTTTGACAAAGCCACAACACCTCCAGCGAGACCGGTCAGAGCCAAGGTCTCGCCAAAGTCTCAACCTACGAGCAAGGCTCCTCATGGCCAGCTGTCATCGTCAGAGCTGATAACAACTTCATTTGTGTATAACTATTGTGATCATTGACTGTTTAGTCAGAGAGAGAGAGATTTCTGCTGTACGGTGCCTCGTGGATTGATTCTTTCTCTTAATACAATGTCAACCTTTTAATTTGAGAACCGGCCTGTGTCTGTCTTTGATTTCGTCTCATCCTTTTTACACTGGGTTTTTCAGCTGTTTAACTACAAATAGTTTTAATTAACATAGAGCAGGATTTACGACCCTTATCAGTTCCTTTATCAACTTTATCAACACCATTAAAACATCTGAGAAACTGAAACAAAACAATTAAAACATGGGGCATAAAGCCTAGAGGTAAAACCAGTGTGGCTAAAAAAAATCTTTGTTAAAAAGGTAGGTCTTTAGTCCTCTCTTAAGGCAGTCAACCGACTGTGGTGCTCTCAGGTGGACAGGGAGGGCTTTCCACAGTTCGGGGGCGACCGAGCAAAAAGCCCATGGTACGTAGCTTGGCCTTGTGGGTGTTGAGGAGGTTGGTGTTTGAAGAGCGGAGGTTGCTGGTCGAGGGTTGTAGGGAGACTAGTTCCTTGAGGTAGGAGGGAGCGTTGCCGTGGATGCACTGATGTGTCAACAGGGATATCTTGTATTGGGTCCCGAAAGTAACGGGAAGCCAGTGGAGTGAACGGAGGATGGGTGTGATGTGCTCATGTTTGCGCACTCTCATCAGGACCCTGGCAGCGCTGTCCTGAATATACTGGAGTCTTTGAAGGCTCTTGCTAGGGATCCCGATGAGAAGTGCATTGCAATAGTCCAACCTGGAGGAGACGAAGGCGTGGACGAGTTTTGAAGTGAGAGGGGAAGGTCTTGTCCGGAGAAGGTGATGCTGCTTATGGGGAATGTTTTTATCTGGTGTGGGGTGCAATGACCTGGGCTTAGTGGTCTCAAAGGGGTCTCAATTGGATGCCTATTTTGGCACCACTCCAGAGCAGGTCTAAGCTAGGCCAAACGCGGCCAAACACTTCATAATGACTGATCACTCACTGACTTTTTATTCAGACCAGGATATAGTTGTAATACATGATAATAGATTATATTGTATTATAATCACTGTTATAATGTATTATAGTTTATTATAATGATCATAGTTGTAATACATTATAATACTTTATAGTGTGTTATAATCACAGTTATAATCTATTATAGTGTATTATCATTATCATAGTTCTAATACATTATAATAATTTATATTGTATTATAATCACAGTTATAATCTATTATAGTGTATTATAATTAGCATAGTTGTAATATACATTATAATTTACAGAACAGTTGGCCATGCACTCATCTACATTAAATTGTTAGGCAAGAAGCAATGACCTCCACCTATGTTTACATTACAAAGGAGTGTCAATGACCGGAATCTGCTACTCATACCTGTGGATTTGAGAGGGGATACTTTTGTGTAATGGAAACGGTAGATATTTTGGTGTGGTGTCGTGCTAAAGCTGCAAAATCTGTATCTCGGATCCCTGGCTAATAAGCCATATTTGCCTTAATTACATTATAATTGCCCTCTATAACAAAAATTACAGTTAAAAAAACACCTTAAATATCTTATTTATTTTAGAAATAGTTAATCTTTTAAGTGGGGCAACGCCCGTCGCAAGCTGATGATGTAATTTGTGTGGTCCTGCCCTATGGAATGTATGGAATGCATGTGCTAATAAAAATCTATTTAAAATATAGTTTTGATGCTCATATTAACCTTGGGAAGTTTTAAGTTGTTTTTTTGTTATGTTTAGGTTAAGTACGATTGTTTATTGCTGGACCACATGGACAAATGACATCATCACCTTGCGATGGGCGTTGTCCCACTTGAGTAAAAGATGAACAATTTCTAAAATAGATACAATATTGAATTATATTTTTACTTATAGAGGGTAGTTCAGGCCTGTATAAAGGCATATGAGGCTTATTAGCCAGGGATCCTTTAAAAGAGTACAATTGGAACCAAATGGACCCGGTTCCAATATTCTCTGTTCAATTAAAACGGATATGTTTACAATGTAGATTAAGGTCCCAAAGGAAATGTGTCCATTTGGACAATCTCAGAGTTACAGACCTGTAAGGGTATAGACCTAAGGGTTGAGAAACAGTGAATTAGAGGTGTGCCATTGAGCAGGCAGTCTACTGTACATGACAGACGGCCTGCATTTCACAGAAATAACAGTTGTCGCTGACAGACAGACAGACAGGCGGGACACCCTGCTTTTGGTCTGGCGGAGATAATAAAGACACCCATAAATGTAAGCAAGTCATTTGTAAATGGTGGAGTCTGACATAGTCGGAGAGTTCCTGGCCATATGTCTATCTCAAACTCTTAAGCCATATATGGTTATTACCTTCTGACGTCACATGTGACTGCCTTGGACAGACAGGGTACTTAAACGGTATGGAGGGGGCACAAGAGTACAAACTGCACACAGAAGGTGTATAACAGGTGGTGGGAAACTGCCTTCACATGACTGTCCGGCTGCTGAAAGTGTCCTCTTTGGCCACAGCAGTATTTGCCTCCTCTGGCCTTTACCTTTACAACAAGGACCCCAACGACCTCAGCATTGTTCGCTTTGGACATGCCGCTGCCGCGACAGCTGTCATCAGCTACGACTACCTCACTGCATTCAGACACGAGCAATATGGAACAGAAGCGTACTGGAGCCTTAGATCCAAGGTACACAGGCGTTCAGCAGAGCGTCTGAGGGACTTGTGCTGTGCCAACCGTGGAATCTTCATCAAGGTTGGCCAACACCTGGGGGCCCTGAACTACCTGCTGCCTGAGGAGTACACCTCCACCCTGAAGGTTCTGCACAGCCGTGCTCCTCAGAGCACCATGGAAGAGATCCAGCAGGTCATCAGAGAGGACCTGGGCAAAGACCTGTCTGAGCTATTTGGTTCCTTTGAAGAGAAGCCTCATGGAGCAGCTTCTTTAGCCCAAGTCCATAAAGCTGTGCTCCATGATGGCAGGACAGTGGCCGTCAAGGTCCAGCACCCCAAAGTCCACAAACAGAGCTCCAAGGACATAGAGGTCATGGAGTTGCTGTTCAAGGCGGTCCACTGGCTCTTCCCAGATTTTGCCTTCATGTGGCTAGTGGACGAGGTCAAGAAGAACATCCCCCTCGAACTGGACTTCCTCAACGAGGGGCGCAATTCAGAGAAGGTGGCGCTCATGTTATCGCATTTGACCTTCCTCAAGATCCCTCAGGTCCACTGGGACTTGTCCACCAAAAGAATTCTGACCATGGACTTCGCAGACGGTGGAGAGGTCAGCGACCGTGACTACATGAAGAGACATGGTATCAACGTCAATGATATATCCGAGAACTTGGGGAAGATGTACAGCGAGATGATATTCGTGCACGGTTTTGTACACTGTGACCCCCACCCCGGCAATGTGCTAGTACACAAGTGTCCCATCAGCAAGAAGACGGTGATTGTCCTACTCGATCACGGACTCTATCAGGTGTTGCAGCCAGGCTTCAGGTTGGACTACTGTCATCTATGGCAGGCTCTGATCAGAGCGAACATGTCAGAGGTGGAGTGTTATAGTCGCAGGCTTGGTGCCGGAGATCTGTACCCACTGTTCGCCTGCATCCTCACTGCTAGAGCCTGGTCCTCCGTTAACACGGGCATCAGCTCCACACCCTTAACACACTCTGAGGATGTGAAAATCCGGACCCATGCCGCGCTCTACCTGCCCCAGATTAGCGAGCTTCTCAACCGCATGCCCCGTCCGATGCTGCTGTTGTTGAAGACCAACGACCTGTTGCGCAGCATTGAGACCACGCTGGAAACAAGAGCCAGCTCATCCAGCTTCATCAACATGTCACGCTGCTGTGTCCGTGCCCTCGCCAGTCACAAGAAGAGTATGGCGCGGTCCAGGATGCAGTGGTTTCAGATTGCGGCAGAGGAGACGCTGAACCTGTGGCGGATCAGTGCCTACGAACTCTACCTTTGGTGGGTAACTATCCTCTCATGGCTTCCCGGCTGTTGAAAGTGACCTCTTTGGTCAACAGTATTTGACTCTGGCTTTTACATTTACAACACAGGACCCCAACGACCTCAGCATCGTTCAACCTTAAACCTAACCTCTAAATACCTAACTATAACCCAAACCCTTTTGAAATTGTAAGCTTAGCTCTAAAAATACAATGAAACAAATTCTCTTGTGAGGACACCAGGACAATTATTGTCCTCACAATGAGGGGACATTTGGCCTGGCTCTCACAATAACAGTAATAATCACAATGCAAACACACGCACACCCACACCCAGGCAAATTACTTTGTTTTCATGCCTGTATTACAAAATAGCAAGCAAATGAACCAGATCATAGTAATAGCCTAATAACAGCACATGGTAAACAATATTTTAGTCCAAAGTAGCTGGCAACAGCATGGCATCATCGTGGCGAGAACACTGTTCATTCTAAACTAGCTGGGTACATGGGGGCCAGATAAGGCTATGACAGCAGTCACCGCAGTACCGTGACAGCGGGTACAGGCTAGTCTATAAGGTCATTGAGCAGGTGAAATAGGTTCAAAGTAGCCTACTTGGAGGCTACTCATATTGGCAGTCATCCATAATGTTAGTACTGATTATATCTGTGGATAAGACATATTGGTACCCCGCATTGCCCGGGTAAAGGGCAATGCTACAATATAAGTACTAGGCTAGTCTATATGACGTATATATATGACGTCAGTACTGTGAGCTAGTAACAGTTGTCTGAGGTCTTGGAAATCAGCCCATTACGTCATTGCACGCATGCACACACGCGCGCGCGCGCGCACACACACACACACACACACACACACACACACACACACACACACACACACACACACACACATAAATATCCTACGTTTCTATATTGATTAATGTCAGGTGAAATTAAATAAAACATATTTAGCTTTGACAAATTTGAGCCTATTGACACTCATACTTGATTTTCTGTAGTAGAATAGAATTTACTCTGTAGTAGAGTAGAATTTGATTATAGAAGCAACATTGTCATGTGATATAACTGGGTTGTGTTAATTGGTGTAACCAGTATTTTTCATAAGAATATGATAGTATACAGGACAATTGCGGAATAATGCGGAATAAAACATCATCTTCTATTGCATAATCTTCTATTAGAAAACAGAGGTTTTCTCAGCTTTATGTTTAATATATATTTTATGAGAACACTTTCATTCACTTCAAGTGGATAGCATATTCAATATTTCTCATTTTTATGTACACCATTTGACATTTTGATGCGTATTCTGTCACTTTCATTGTAATATTGGTGTGAATATCTTTTCAAATGGCATGAAACCAACATGACTACAAATGTACATTCTGTTTTTTTTTTTTCTATTTTTTTATCCCGCGATCTTGTAACCCTTTTTTTTCACTCTGTGCCAATGTTCTAAGTGATCCTGGGCGCTACAGTCCCCCCACCAGCCTAGGGAGCCAAGGGCCGAGCTCCTCCTTCAATGCATCAGGCAATGAGCCAACTGACCTTCTTGTCACCTGACAGGGGGGAGTTTCCCCGGTTGGACGTAATGCGTGGAAGGGACACATTATTCCAACCAGTTCCCTTCCCCTCCATCAGGCGCCCCGGCTGTCATGGGGGAGGTGGTATAGCGACCAGGATTACTACATGTTTTTGTGAGGGTATTAACTACCCTAGGAGTCACGGGGAGAACATGCAAACTCCGCACAGAAAGGCCCTTTCGCCAACCCCACCTAGGGTATGGGCGCTGATGAGGAGAGGACACGCCCACAGCGTCCCCGGCAGGAATCGAACCTAGGACCTTCTAGCTGTGAGGCGACAGCGCTACCGACTGCACCACTGTGCCCCCAAAATGTAGCCCCCCAAACAGCAACTTCATAGAAAAATAAATAACTATTATCATTGTCTCCGCCAGGCCGAAAGGCATGGCGAGAGAGTATGTTTTCCACCCCGTCCGTCCGTCCGTCCGTGTGTGTGTGTGTGTGTCCGTCCGTCCGTCCGTCCGTCCTGTCTGTGTGTTACCAGCTAATCTCTGGCACCGTTGGCCCGTTCGCTCCCAAACTGTGCACACACACTCCCTGGATGCCAATTCAGAACATTTTTTTACATTACTCCTACAGATTTCATCCAAACGTCATGCAAATCGGTACACAGTATCTCTATAGTCATGTGATCAACACGGATCTGTCCAATTTCCCATATTCCATCCTCATTGCCTATGGTTGGCTTCCAAAGTTTGCAGGATTGGTCCGTTTTGAACAAAAAGCCTCAAACTATGCACGCAACTTGCGATTTCCGTGGAATTTCACACGCACATTCCCACTAGGCCGAGGAAGAAATGCCACCCTTTTCACATTGGCCTGTTATAGCGCCACCAGCAGGTCTAATTTAGCAAAACACATTTTTGGAACAAAATGCCTCAAATCATGAATGCAGTGTCTGATTGCCGTGAAAGACCTAAGAATGAATGGCACCCTTTTCACATAAGCCTATTATAGCGCCACCAGAAGGCCAGAATAACGTACCTGACCTGGCGGAGACCTGTGCTCTGAGGAGCACTTTTTCTAGTTAGCAATGTATTCCTGGCCATGACCAGTTGCGTTCTCAAACAAGTTGCATAGTAATAGTAGTGCCATTACAGTCAGTGATAGAAGATCATCCTCCAATAGAACCAGCAGATCTAGCCAATTCTCCTGTCTACATCAAAATTATAGGCCTACACCACTGGCATTAGCGTGCACATGTGCAAGACTAAAACTAGATCCAAACTAAAGTAAAACTAGTCAATTCCTAAAACTAAAACTAGACCAAACACACTCGCAACTAATCAAACACCAAACTGAAAAACCAAAGTAGGAAGGGGAACTCTGTGGAGCGTGTCAGGCTGGGTTGCGAAGCCATTAGCCAGGGCTCTGTAAGTCATGGATTGCAGTAGGGCTGCAACTATTTATTTTTGATTTAAAAAAAATATATATATCAACAATTTGATTATCCACTTAAGCATTACTTTATACTTTGCTGCACAACGGGAGTCATGCAAAAATAGTTAAAATAGCAGACAATTTATTAAAATCTCTTATATCTAATATCTCTCTATAAGATGGAACAGTTTCTGTCTACTAGAAGAGGGTTGTGGAAAGTTCAGAAAAGTAACTAATCAGTGACATTATTGGTATGCAGATTTGGTCATTTCAAACAAGACTTTTCTTTTTTTCCCTTCTTTCTATTAATGGCTTCTATTTCAGCGTGCTAACTTTCCAGGAAGAGAAAGGCTGTTGTTTCTATTAGCTTGGAATCCCCATCGATGATGTCATTCTGGTAGGTTTCTGAACTGTCCATAGTCCACCAATGAGACAGTGAGTGAGTAGACGTAATTTGTTCCATCTTATGTGCATTAGTGTGGACCAATTATTTGAAGATTTAAAATGGGTGAAATGCTCCTTTATGTGAGTACAACATCTCATCATACATTTTGCGTCACAATATGTTGCCACATTATTTGTGGTGAAGAATATTACCCAATATTGTTGCCACATTTACAGATCATTATGAATCCTCTGTCAAAAGTTCCAGATTTTCGAGTTTTCAAATAGTAACAGTGGAGTAAAAGGAAATAGCAAATAACAAAATGAATGTACTTCAAAATTGTGCTTAATTACAGAACTTGGGTAAATGTACTTAGTCCACCACTGGTCAAAACTAACAGGCCTGCTGCCTGATAGTGGTAAAAATGTTGAAATGTGTCCTCAAATTGAGGCCAAAAACAGAAATGCAGAACCACAAAAAATATCGATTATAGTGTTTTATTGATTGAGTGGAAACTATTCTAATTTTGATTGATTGATTGATTTATTGATTGATTGACATCTTTATTGACAAGAAATGACTATGCATAAACATATATTATTTGTACATCTCTGTCAAAAGGATAAGACACATTAAAGCTGGAGATCTTCTTTCCATGGTGGTCCTTAGAGTGTAGAATTACTGGCAGATGTATAGCTTGAGCTTGGGAGCTCTGCCACAGTCAGGGCGGTCTTCTCCGCATTTACATTTACGATTCGTGCAGTTCTGGGTGATGCCACACTGAGGATGAAACAAAGACACACACATGTTGCTCTGATATATAATGATTAGGATATCCAACATAAATATCATCGATATTTATAAAACCTGCAGGCACACAAAAACCTGAAATATGGTGTGTGTGTGTGTGTGTGTGTGTGTGTGTGTGTGTGTGTGTGTGTGTGTGTGTGTGTGTGTGTGTGTGTGTGTGTGTGTGTGTGTGTGTGTGTGTGTGTGTGTGTGTGTGTGTGTGTGTGTGTGTGTGTGTGTGTGTGTGTGTGTGTGTGTGTGTGGACACACTTTTGTCCACTATGGATTGAAAGGACTTACTATTGGAAGCACTTGGCAGATGTATGTCTTGGCCATCTTGTCGTTGGGGTCTTGGCCACAATCAGGAAGTTCTTCTCCGCATTTACATTTACGCTTCTTGCAGTCCTGGGCGGCTTCACACTGAGGATGAAACAAAGACACACACATGTTGCTCTGATATATAATGATTAGGATATCCAACATAAATATCATTGCTGTCAGGTGGAAACCTTGTTACTTTTCAGGAAATGAAAAAAGAACCTGTGTTCCAATTCAATGTAGTTATTATTTAGGCACAAGCTCTATTCATTGGTTCGATATTTATAAAACCCGCATGCACATACGTATGTACACACACACACACACACACACACACACACACACACACACACACACACACACACACACACACACACACACACACACACACCTTTGTCCTGTTATATTTTCTGAGGACTTACTGTTGGAAGCGCTCTCTTCTCAATAGATGCCATGACACCTTGTCCTTCCACCTCTTCTTCAGCCTAACAAAAGGAATAGCACGTTATCAGCCAGTTAACCACATGTACCCTATCCCTATTTTGGGCATGTCATATATAGGCAAACACTCTGCGAAAATGGCAGATCTACAAGCTCACAACGTGTCGCGTTGCAACACGTGAGCTTGTACATCAGCTATTTTCAGTGAAAGACATTTGGTGTAGAGGGGAAAAAGATGGGGACCAATAGACCTCTGGGGAACACCGGTCATTTAAGTATATACGGTTCAAATGGTTACAGGTACAGTAAGTGATTTATTTTTGGCTAAAATAAAAAATGTATAAATAAAATTGCTCTATATTCCGATATTAATCATTGCTATGCAGTGTGCAGTACCAGGGGTTTCCCCGTCTCTCAAGCTACTTAGTAAAATACATTTTCAGGTCGGGATACCAATTTTATCCAATCAGGAGAGAGAACTCCAACAGGATAAAATATAAACAATGGAAATTAGAAGTGATGAAACAAAACAAAAATTGGAACTGGAAGACTATAAAATTGAAGCTGGGTTCTCTCCCCTGATTGGATGAAAATAGGCGTCCCACCTGAAAATTGATTTTCTGTTTACTAAAGAGAGACACTTCTAGTTATGATTAATATCAGAATATAGAGCTTTAACTTTTTTACGAACACTTTTGAAAATGTTTTGTTTTAACCAAAATTATCAATTACAGCACACTTGAACCCCAGCATCCCTATTCTGGGAGGGGGATATTCACCAAAAATAGCTGATCTACAAGCTCACAACGTGTAGTGAGGTGAAGAAGCAGCTCTTACCTTGCAGACCACAGTGACTAGAGCCACACATAGGAGCAGAAGGGTGACAGCTCTTGTCTTCTCCATTTACTGTACAGTGGAAAGCAAGGTTATAATCAAATAACTCAAACTAAAATTGGGGGGAAAACAACTACATTTTAGTTAACTGAAATAAAAACGAGGCTTTACCAAAAATATATATAACTAACTCAAACTGTGTTGTGTGGTTAAAAAACAAATTAAATTAAACCTGAAATCCTTGAGATATTGTAAAAAGAATCTAATTACAAACCCTTACCTTGTTAGAAAGCTGCTGGGCGAGTCTTCCAATGTGCTCAGTTAGTCAGGGATGATGAGTAGCTCCTCAATGCTTCTGGAAAACCACCTCGATGTCTTCTCTCTTATACTGTCTTTCATCAGACAAGCATCGTTTAACATAAATGTATTCACAGTACCTTTGAATATCTCGCTGCTGTTAGAAACGTTTATCTAAAACAAACTGCACCGACTCTGACTGTCTGAATTCTTTTATTGTCTGCACATAGACAATTCCATTGTTCACTTCCCTCCCCTGTATTTCATGGAAACTGGACAAGAAGCCCCACACATTCATGTGTTCCCCAATATAGTCCTTTTTAAACACTTGAACCCCAGCGTCCCAATTCTTTATGGGAACATTTGCCAAAAATATCAGATCTACAAGCTCACAACGTGTCAAGGTGGGTCGCAACGCGTCACAGCGAGTCACTGCGGGTCTCAACACGGCATGTTGCAATGCAATGTGAGCTTGTAGATTGGAAACTTTTGGCTTACTGATGTAGCTGGAAAAAAAGCTACATCAGTCTGTTTTACTTAGGGTTTAAGTGGTTAGGTTAAACAAAGCTAACTCAGTCCTGTTCAAGTGGACCAAGAAGTGGGCCAACAGAGAGGGACTGAGTTATTTTTGCAATCAAATTGTCAGTTCATTTGAAGAAAAAAAGACAGAGTACAGAGGAAAGAGGACTCGGAAGAACCAAGTCCTCTTTCCTCTGTCCTTTTTTTGTTCTCACTATATTGTAGTTCATTTTAGGGTTGGCACAGCAGGCGAGCCGACGGCAAGCCGAGAGGGCTACGCAGCACTTTGTGTTCGCAGTGCACAGGTTAAGTGAACCATACTTAGACCACCTCCTGAGGTGGTCTGAGTATGGTTCACTTTCAAAGGTTCTGAATTATTTTGGAGAGTTCACATATGCATGAAAAATAGCAGATTCATGGTCTGAGTCCACTTCAGGGGCTGAAAGGGTCAATTTGTAGGATACAGGTTTAGTGGGAACCGAAACATTGTTAGCAGGCACCTCAATGTTAAATTGGCTATTTTTCCCAAAATATGGAAAATGGTCTGAAGTAATGTAAAGTATACATGATTTGATCATGCATGGCACATCATTATCAGGTCTAAAGTTATCATTCAACTGCTTATTTATGCCCAAACTGACTGGCTATAGGCTTTGTAGCAATTTGTAGCAATTGTAGGAATAAGAATTAAATGTTGTTAAAATTATTATAGTGTTTCTGTCGGTGGAAACCTCATATCTCCAAAACTCTTACTTTTCAGGATCCAAATTCAAAAATAGTTAAAAAGCAGATCGACAAGCTCAAAACTGCAGATCTGCTACTATTGATGGTTTTGTGTGATGCTATAGTATGATGAAGTAGGGCATTAAATTACAAAGAAACTGGAAAGTTAAAATATGGAGAATATAAAAGGTTTATGCCTGACATTTTATAAAGTTTATAAAATAAATGTAAACATCAAATAAAATATAGAATATATAAATAGTGGTGCCCAGAGGTCTCAGTGGCCCACTGTACCCAGAGGTGAAATTAGATCAACAGTAGTAGACCTGCAATTATCTAGCTTCATTCATTCAGATCATTGTGACACAATGGACTTCATTTGAAATGGAAATGAAGGCCGACTGTCACTCTCTTTCACAAACCGTTCCTGTTTGACTTAACAGATAAGGAATAACTGCTGTTTGATATGAGGTTTCTGCACAAGAAAGAGTACAGTTGCTGCTCAGGTCAAGTCAAATCAAGGTGTATTAGTCAAATACACGAGAACAGAACAGGCAATGAAAAGAACCAACTAGGGGTTTATTTTTCACTTACTTATAGACAAGTAGCCTACAAGCAGCAAAATGTTGGTGGGACTTAATTGTTCCACAGAACTGTGCTAACATAATAATATAACACAAAGACTAGGAAAATAGTGGTAAAAAGTAAGAATAAGGGAAATAAAAATAAAGGTAGTTATTCTGGATGCGTTAGAAATTAAGCTTAGCGTCTTGTCCTAAAGAAGTACGCTTTGTTTTTGCAGCAGGATCAATAACATTGAGCAGGTGCTCATGATTCTTCAGTTGTTCTATCGTATTTCGTTATTTATTTATTTTTTTTGTCTCATTTGGGGATCTGATGGTCGAGGGGAAAAAAACTTTCTAAGCCTTGAGCCCTGTATGGGCTGTGAGATACCTATGGCGCTTCCCATATCATATTATCACAAACTGTTTTATAAGGCTATTCTAGGTAAGCTGCTTGTGTACATAAATGCTATGTTTTTATTTTCACAGAGCAGTTATCATTTACAGCCATCTTGGGAGTGAGACCGTGTTGTACATTCACTCAATGTAAATTGTAGCATTGCAGTACCGTGGCTGTTCAATGACTTACAGGTGTCTGCTTTCTACTGCATATCCCGCTCATGTTTTTAAAACGCATTAGGTTAGATGTTTTAATAATAATTAGAACATGCTTGGACATTCGACCAACAAGGTCTAATATTTCTACAATTGCTACAAATTGCTTCAAAATTCTAAATTGCTATATCCAATCATTATGGGCATAAACAAGAAGTTGAAGGATACATTTATGTCTGATAATGATGTACCGTGCATGTTCAAATCATGTATACTTTACATTACTTCCGACCATTTTCCACAGCATACATTTATTCTTTATTCTTTCATATTTTGGGAAAAATAGCCAATTTAACATTGAGGTGCCTGCTAAGTCAACAATGTTTAGGTTCCCACTCGACCTGTATCCTACAAATGGACCCTTTCAGCACCTGAAGTGGACTCAGACCATGACTCAGCTATTTTTCGTGCATAATGTGAACTCTCCAAAATAATTCAGAACCTTTGAAAGTGAACCATCAGACCATGGTTCACTTAACCTGTGCACTGCGAACACATAGTGCTGGCGTAGCCCTCTCGGCTTGCCGGCGGCTCGCCTGCTGTGCCAACCAAATTAACTACACAGTTGTGAGAACAAAAAAAGGACAGAGGAAAGAGGACATGGTTCTTCCGAGTTCTCTTTCCTCTGTAGGCCTACTCTGTCCTTTTTTCAAATGAACTGACAATGTGATTGCAAAAATAACTTTCTGTTGGCCCACTTCTTGGTCCACTTGAACAGGACTGGGTTAGCTTTGTTTAACCTAACCACTTAAACCCCAAGTAACCCAGACTGCTTTTTTCCATCTAAACCAAATCAGCAAAATAATTCCGATCTACAAGCTCACATTGCGTCGCAACGTGCCGTGTTGACTCGCTGAGACGCGTTGTGAACTTGTGACCCACCTTGACACGTTGTGAGCTTGTAGCTTTGATATTTCTGGCAAATGTTCCCCCAAGAATTGGGATGCTGGGGTTCAAGTGTTATTTTTTAACTTTTCGAAAAAATTGCCAATTTTACATCGAGGTGCCCACTCCTCCTTAGTGCCCACTCTTCTTGTATCCATCCATACCATAATATAGACCTTCTTTTTCTTCTTCTTTTTTCCAACTGCCTGTGCCAGGTGGTACAGGCCTTGCCTTGCTTTCTTTGCCACAGCCTCTGTGTACATACTCCGTCCTTGGTGAGGGGGTGTGCACCCCAAGGTAGGCTACTTGAAAAATAGCCTATCTAGAAGCTCACAATGCGTTGCAAAGCCATATGTTGGGAGCTTGTAGTTTGGCTATTTTTGGCAAAGAGATTTGGTGTAGAGGAAAAGAAGAAGCAGACCTACAGCAGTATAGAGCCATGGGGGACCATAATCAACTGTAAGTAGCCTATATACGGTTAAAGTAACAATATTAAGAATATACTTATATAAATAAATATAATAGTTGGTTTAACAGACTTAAGTGAAAGGGCTAAAGAATGGGATTGATAATTTATCGTGATGAATGTCAAACTAAAAAGGGGCTTTTAAAAGCATACAATCTTAAATGCTGTTCTCTTCACAGCCAACATTGTGCTGCTGGTCACGTAGGCTATAGATCTACAGTTATAAAACATGGAATTATCTAGCTTCATTCATTCAGATCATTGTGACACAATGGACTTGTGAAATGGAAATGAAGGCTGGCTGTCACTCTCTGTTACAAACTGTCCCTGTTTGACTTAACAGATAAGAAATAACTGCTGTTTGATACAGTATGAGTTTTCTGCACAAGACAGCCACAGTTGCAGCTCATGTCAAGTCAAATCAAGTGGTGGAAAGTAAATTTACAAACTAAGTACATTTACTCAAGTAATGTACTTTAAGTAGACAACTTTAAGGTACCTTTTGTTTATACTTTATACTTTATACTTCTGCTCCATTACATTTAAGAGGCAAATGTTGTACTTTTTACTCCACTACAATTAGATTATTTGAAACCTTTAGTTACCAGTTTCTTTGCAGATTTCTATTATGAATACAATCCCCTATTCTATAGTTCAGCTATTCGCAACTAGCCGATCTACAACAGCTATTTTCCACACAAAAAAAGGAGCCTACTTGTGGAAGGATTCTTCCATCACTGATCAAAGTTTGTCAAATACACAAAGAACAGAACAGGCAAGGAAAAGCTAATTCTATTTATCTTGTACTTTTAAAATATATTAAACACATGATACTGATACTGACCATGATACTGATATGATACTGACTATGATACTGATGACTGTGGGGTCCAGAAGCTCAGTCAATACCCATCAGTAACAGATGACGCAGATCTCAGCATGCTTGAGAAGTTTGTCATTACAATGCATGACAAGAACATCACTGCTGATGGGGCAAGGGCATCTCTTGGACATCATGTGAAGCCAAGGGCGTATCGTCATAGAGGCCAATGGGGCCATGGCCCGGTCTGGAAAACTCTGCTCCCCCACTGCCCCCAGGGGGAAAAAAAACAAAAAATCTACATAACAACATTAGCACCCCCTCACCCATTCTGTTGTAGCCAACCACAGGAATTCGCCTTTGTTTTCAAATCGGGCTTATTTGCATTCGGCCGGATAGTTAATGGGTGGCCATTAAAAACCGGCTTCCCCGTCAAACCGGTTCTCTTGCCAGGTAAACAGTATAAACATACATTGATTATACTTGCATTGTGTTTTATTCACGTTTCTCTCTCTTGCATTAACGCTGATGGTAATTCTCAATAGACTGTCACTTATCAGCCGTCGTTGCGCGAGCCCCCCCGCGAGGGGGCGGGGGGGGGGGGGGGTTAAGAATCTGGCCCGGTCCACGTTAGAACCCACCATACGCTAGCGTGTGAAGCGTGTCACTTATCAAGTTGCCCGTGTCTCTAGCCAGGCAACTTGTATGTCAAATGCATACAGAGTGCCCTGTCAACTGGGGATGGCGAGCAGAAGATGACATTTGGCAAGTAGCGTGGATGACACTCTACCAATTGCCCATTGTGAACAACTGACAAAATGCTGGTGCAAGACTGAATGTTGTGGTAGATGCAAGTGCTACCGCTTTGGCCTTCAGTGCACACAGCTGTGTGCCTGCAAATGTGACGATTAGAATAATCTGTGATCCAGACATGGGGGGGACGACGACGACTATATGTTGATACCAACATAATCAAAATCCAATCTCAATCCAGGTCAAAATACACATCAAATGTCTTTCGCCAGAAGGCATTTTGGAAAATGGCAGCCATATTGGCTTTTTTTGCGTGGCTAACGGAAAAAGTAGGTCCAGAAGAAACTTTGTGCAAAATGTGGCGCTTGTATCACAAAGTGAACGATTCTTCATTAAAAATACAAACTCTCCTGAACTTGTGTAGAAATCCATGCCGTACACCACATCTCCAGTAAAAGCTTGATTATGCTTAGTTGAGTGCAGTGTTGCACACTGAAAATAGAAGATCTACAAGCTCACAACGTTTCGCAGCACGACATGTTGGGAGCTTGTAGATCGGTTATTGTCAGGCTAGATGTCACAGTCACAGACTTTGCCTGTCTTGTATAGGTCTTGTATTTCTGTTATGTTCTTGTTCTAGTTGTCATGGTATGTTGTCTTCCCCAGGTGTTGTGTAATCAGCCCTCATGTGTTGTTCCCCTGTTATTTTGTATTAAATCACCCAATCTTGGGTGTTGAACTATGCCTGCCTTGCTGTCCTGCATTTGGGTCCTCACCACACTAGACACTAGAATTGCCAAAATAATGTAATACTTCTGTCCAAAAGTGCCCTTTTAGAAATTTCTGCCCCTGCCCCTCTAACATTCTCTGCATGTCCCAGATCTTTGCTGTGCGATGGTTGTCATGACAGATGGATTGCAATTATATTAGTTTATTGTGTTGGAACATTATAGATTCAAGCATGCGGTATGTAGATGGCTGAAAATCTGTAGTTTCTACTGTATTATTACAGCAATGTCGGGTAGTGGTTTTCAAACCTTTTCATGTCAAGACCCCCAAATTAATGTATTTGGCTGCGGACCCCCATCTGAAAAGGTTTTGTACCAGGGGCCCCCATAAGAGAAGTTTTGTGTAAAATCAAAATTATTCAAACATTGTCACAATTCTTCCAGATTTTTCAAAATGTTTAAAAATTGCAGATCTACAAGCTCACAACACATTGCATCGCCACGCGTTGTGAGCTTGTAGATCGGCTATTTAAAAAATAGCTGATATATACGGATTTCGATGCTATATTAGCCTACCTGATTTTGCTTGGACACCCTGGAACTCACTCAAGGACCCCTGGGGGTCCGTGGACCCCTCTTTGAGAACCACTGGTGTAGGAAAATTGAGTTATAATTAAGGTAGCCATGTTTTGCATGTTTTATTACCATGACAATTCAGCCTTACTATGAAAATCCAATTTCATCATTTGAGCTAATCTTGCAGCTACGCAAGATTCTGTGCCCTTGAGGCTGCAGACCATAAGCTGCAGACCAGTCTTCCTGTCCTCGCTGCACTGTAGTTTCCACTAACGGAAACGAAACAACTGTGACCACAAGTTGTTTCAGTGTATGCATACTACAGTCTCCTGTGGGTCTTGAACACAGAACATGTATTACCTGATGTACAATCATATAAACACACTAAGCTCAAGAGACATTTATTCAATGAATTGAAAAGTGATCTTATATTTCATGTCTTTTTTAGCTCGCCTCTTTCCAGCACTCAATCAGACATGGTGGCCTATGCCATTCTTTTAGTCAGATGGCTTATTTTACAAAACTCAAAATTGAGTATAAAAGGATTGTTTCTATTGTGGTCCTATGTATTCAGTTCATCAAGACATATAAATACATACAATATACAAGAGATCATCCTACTAGGAGCAGTATAAGTAGACTATATTTACAGAAGAACAGTCGGGGGTAATTTCTTTTGGCAAGCTAAAAGACTTGGTCTAGGACCAGTTGCACAGTGCAGACAGGTGCTCTTTTATGGCAGTTCTGAAGGAAGGTAGGGAGTCACACTTTTTGATGGCCGGTGGTAGGGCATACCACATTCCGGTGGCATAATAGTAGAATGAATTCATGCCCATGTTTGTGCCGAATCTGGGGGAATGAGATTAATGGCGCTCCCTCTGGTGCCCCCCTGCATCATCAAATATTGGATTATTGGCAGGAATAGAAATGGCTAGAAAATAATTTGCATGCCTATCTTGAGCCTTGTTGTTCTGTAATAGCGTGTGGTAGTGATGTGTGATGATGAGGCTGGAGAACCAGTCTGTGTGCTCTTCCACCTTTCGTATCACATCATTAAGCTCTGCTTAGCCTGTCTCTTATGTGGATACTCATTTCCGTGGTGGGTCAATGAATGGTTCAGCATCCTCTTTCAGAAAGAGCTTAGCGGTGCCACTGAAATTGCCTATTTTGTCAAACTGGTCTGGATAAGCTTTCTTTAGCTCTGCACTGGTTGATATCCTCTTCAGTGGTTTTGTCCATTTTGCTCGAACATTTCCCTAGCTGTTGTTGGCCTTTTCGTTTATTGTATCAACACTGCAATTACCAGGTTTAACAGTTCACTTGTTGGCAGTCCTGGTACATCCACAACGTAGAACTTGGCATTGATCCATCTGGACTCTTATACTGGCATGGAATGTCAATGGTACCCAGGCAGGGAATCTGATGACCACTGTATGCTGATAGCCTCCTGTAGTTTTTTCTCAGCTTTTTCTGAGCACACGCATCCTTGCCATACATCTCTTTGAAGTTGAGTAGTGGGAGAATATTGCAGATGCCCCTGTGTCTATTTTAGACAGAGTCTCCGTCTCACCTTCAGTGTTGTGTATGCCTCTTCTCTGGGTGGCTTGCTCTCTATGCTGTGCATGCATTTTACCTCTGCTCTCTATGCTGTGCATGCATCTCATCTCACCACTCAAACAGAGAGCGTCTCCTTTCAAACCCCAATGGTTCTATTGAGCCCCCCGCCCACAGGAGTAGCCCAATTCTCTCACAACTTGCTACAAAAATCGCTCATGAAAAACTATATAACCTCCTACATTTAATTTTCCACCTTCACATGTGTCTCCTTCTCCAATAATCAAAACGTGCTATATATTTCATCTCGCAATGTACTTCCGGATGGTTCGTTTTGCACCTTTTTATGCCACATCGGTCACGGGAAAGAAATAAGCACTGCCGTGGTCTATGGAAACGAGCCCAAAAGTGCACCCAAATAAGCCCAAAATCGCTTATACAAACAGTCAGACCTGGCAACGCAGCCTACGCCAATCATGCGTGAGAGATCTACAAGCTATGGGGCAGAGACGCCACCGTATCTTAGCAACAACTACAGCGCTCACTCTCATTGGTCGTGTCACGCTAAGAGCAGTTCCCAGACAATGGCATAGCAGAGAGCTTGCTGTAGCCATCACAGTCAGTCGCAGCGACGACGGACAGGGAGCTGTGATAGCTGCCATGTCGCTAACGCTAACGTGGTTGTCATGCCTGCAGCGGCTGTGCAATCACTTTGTCAACAATGCACGTTCGTGTGGTGAATGTAAATATTGCTGCTCAGTTAGTCCATTGCAGATGGTGTATGTTTGTGTGTGTCTTCTGGAGAACTATGTAGCTCCACAGCAACTACAGTAACTAACGTAATGGCAGGACCGCCCCGTGCAACGCACGTTTAGGCTGCATTATGGTCATGTAGTAATTTCAGATAATTTCGCTCCAATTACAGCAGTGCTTATCAACCCTTTCAGGCCCCCCCCCCCCCCCCCCCAAATAAACGTAATTGATCTGGGCACCCCCCCATTTTGTTTGACTCCATTCCACAAGTAAATATTGTGGAAATAGCAGATCTACAAGCTCGAAACGCCTCACGTTGAGAGCCTTTGTAAGCTTGTAGATCGGCTATTTTCTACATGATTGCCTCTTTCTTAGATTATTTGACAATGTGGCCAATGTTTTCATAGTATAGTTTGTTGACTACTTTTGTTGCGGAAATGGTCATTTCCTTTACTTTCGTTTTTTTATTGTCTCCGCCAGGCCGAAAGGCATGGCGCAAGACCTGTCCGTCCGTCTGTGATAGCTAATCTCTCACATCGTTGACTTGATCGCAGCGAAACTGTGCACACACACTCCCTGGATGCCAATTCAGAACCTCTGCCCTATTTCTTTCACATGGCCCTGTTACAGTGCCACCAGGAGGCCGCTTTTTGCTAAACACATTTTCTCACAGTACTCCTACATATTTTGCCCAAACATCACGCAAATCGGTACACAGTATCTCCACAGTCATTCAAAAAATAAACCCTTTCAGATTTTGCATATTCCATCCTGATTGGCTAAAATGGCTTCCAAAGTCTGCAGGACTGCTCCGTTTGGACCAAAATGCCTCACATTATGAACACAGCATGCACTTTCCGTGCAACTTTGCACCCACATTCCCACTATGCCGAGGAAGAAATTCCACTTGAGATTTCTCTAATCAGCCTCATGGTGGCGCTATAACAGCCCGATGTGGAGAGTCAGTGAGAGCTGGATAAACGAGGTAAAATGTGTCAAAAGGAGTCTGTACGGCTGTCGATAAATGAACACATGACGTCGGTGGGAGAGGAGATATTGTGTCTTTTGGACAAACAGCAGCGTGGTGCTGATGTTTGTTGTGTGAAGCAGCTTAATGTCAGAGTGTTTGTGTTGGAGCGCCTCAGTGCGGCTGCAGAGTTCATGTGCATGTGACGGTGGCCAGGTTGTCACATGTAACTTGCCACTTCTTTTTAGAATGCTGACACTCTTTACTTTGTCTCAATAATAAATAAATAACAATACACATTAAACTCACAACAATAAAATATCAGTTGCACGGTAAAGTGCGGGGTGCGTAATTACTGTGAGAATAATACTGTTTGTTAGGTACTGCAAGACTACGCCACCTTTTTATTTAAGAGGTAGGGTCCTCTGTAACACTCTTTCTTAGGCTATTCACAGGTTCGAGTTTACCCAGGTAAGTACAATACTTTTAAATGAGAACAACACTTCAACACATATCCCTTGGAGAAAGCTGGACGGAAACAGGTTTGTATAAAAAGGTAATCTATTTTATTAAGCTAATACAGTGGCGTCTATAAGCCATAAAATATTGAAAAGCATAAACAAAATATAACACTAATTCTAAAACCTCAACCTCCTAATGCGCCCACTAACTAACTAAAATACAGGAATACAGACAATCACCAAACACTAAAAACAGACAGGGCTTGTGCAAACTATAGCAAATAAATAATGAATTTAGCGTTAAAGTGCCAACTATTACTGGAGCAGTAAAGTGCCAAGTGCCAATTCAATTGCTATATGTCATATACTCATCACGGTTCAATGCAAAAGGTGGGAATGTCCTTATATGGGGTTTAACTGGAGCGGGGGTTTAGGCCAGGAATCACTGTCTCTTCTTGTCTTCGTGCGTATTGCCTGCAATCATAGAAACTAGAACCAGTTCATCTGTTCAGGTATATTTCACATATGAGGTTTAGGACCGTGGGTTTATAAAGGTAACGTTGCATAGAAGGACACTTACTCGCCCGCCAGACTGTACGTCTGGCTTTGAGGGTGTGAAGCGCGCAACGTTATCGCCACTGGACCTCTCCTCCGTTCCTTGGTTCGTCTGTCTGTCCTCCCCGTCTCTGCTGCTACTGCGCCGTCTGCTCACCGTCCGCTGCTGGTGGCTTGGTACGTGCCGCGATCACTGTATTCCCCACCTCTGCTCCGTGGTATGTCTGCTCCTCCTGTGCACAACCGTCCCTTCTGGCTGTCACTTCCACACTGCCCTGTATGCCTGTCTCTCTGCTGTCCAAGTGGCTCGCGCTCACTTTTGAATAAGGTGGGCCACACCCTACTCCGCCCTCATTCGCTCTGCCACCAGCGTGACCTGGGGACATTGGCCGTCCGCTGTCACAAGGCCAATGTCACACAGCCTATAGGGGAGTCCAATGTCAAGTGGCTCGGGGACCGGGGGGAAATACATTGTCAACCATAAAACATGCAGTGCAGAAATATAGTTAAGAGAATGATGTTTTTAAGTGCGTAATACAGGTTTTTCATCATCAATAAAAAATGTTACAATTTGGTTTCACCCCCCTGCTTTGACCCTGTCACATGCAACCTCTTCCAGAGAGAGACAGAGACACTAGAAACTCTGCTGGAGAAAAAAAGTGCTGGGCATTGACTTTCATATGGACATTGATCTACACACTGCAGGTATATCTGCTACACACACAACATCAAACTACACACTACAGGTATGATGCAGCGTTTGCATTCCAGCCTGCATGCCAGCGTAGTTCCCATATGGTTTCAAGGTGGGCTAAACCATATGGACCCCATGTCAGCAATGTCAGCGGCATCCACTTCAGTCCCAACTGCGATGCCCATGCAGGCTATAAGTAGCTTCTACCTGGCCCTTAGGTGGGCCCCAACTAGCCATGTTTATGTGGGACCAAGGCGGGTCCTAACTGGGTTTGCCCATGCAGGCTTTAACTGGGTTCTACCTGGGCCCTAGGTCTACCCTAACCAACCAGAGTGCAGTGCCCATCGCTCCAATTGTTGTGACGTCAGGGCTCTCAATACTGCACATTGGTGGAGGAGGAGGGGCCGCAGGGCGACCGCACACATCGCTGAACCAATGGTAGCCCACGGATGTTTCCTCTGGGGATTTACAATCTGCCCCTCTATGCCACATATCATCCGCACTACAGGGTCTTCACTGACCGAGCCACGGCCCCACTGGCCCTCATGACGCTACGCCACTTATATGAGCTGCCAAGTGGCCGCGGGCGCTACGTGGGCGTGGCCGCGGGCTAGACGCTCGCCCCCGCGTAGCGGGGGCGAGCTTCTAGTTTTACCTGTGCTTTCTATGGCATTGATGTGGGACTCACCCCACTGTCTGTGGTAACTTCTGGAGGCCTGTTATCTGTCATGTCTGTGTTGTGGTGGGGGAGACTTGCTTCTTTGGCCTCGCCTCGCCCAAAACGTTGCTGTCCCTGCCGCCTGCTTTTCTTGCAGCACTTCGCCCAGTGGCCCCTGGTGGTACCACAGCCAGAGCATTCATCATTGTATGCAGGACATTGACAGGGTTTATGGCTCGTGCCACAGTTTTGGCAACCTTTCATCTTGAATAAAAAGTGTTCATAACAGATAGAGGGTAGGAAAATCACTGATAAATCCTGGTGGGCACTGCCCACCTGTGCGAACGTTTGGGCATTATTGCCTTAATTGTGCCCAGTTCACTTGTTCATTGAATGTAAAACAAATATGATCAACAACAACAACAACAACAGAGTAATGTAATTCATAGAGTATCCTAATGTATAGCATTGAATCTATGGATATTTGGAACCATTTAAATAATTTAATCTGTAACCTCGTCTGTCACAAGCGTCATATGGCGCTACTTGTTCCTGGTTTTGAAAATGTCTCCATTTACAAACCAGTACATCTACATAAACGTTTACATTTCAAATATAAAGTGTTGACCCCACGGCCATGGATGTAACAAGTTAAAACGCCTGGGTTTAAGTACCCGTATCTTCTGTATTGTTCAATAAAAAGCATTTTAATCTGATCGGTGGCCATTTTCTCAAAATCGGTTGGGAGGTGTTTTGCACTCGATACATAACTATGAGAAAACGTCCGCCGATCGGATTGTCAAGCCGAGTGTCAAATAATCAAGTAAAAAGCACAATGTTTGCCTCTAAGATGTAGTTATATATATATGTATATATATATATATATATATATATATTGTCACGGCCCCTTGGCCTGTGTGGCCTGTGTGGTTGTATGGTGTACTCCCCTATGTGTCTCTATCTCTCACAGATATCCTATAGGCGTCGGCCAACTTGGGGTTCCTCATTAGGTGCATTGGGAGCACCTGATCAATGCTCCCTGGAGCCCTATATAAGAGTGGGTGGCAGCCATTCTAGGAATCCCTCACCAGACGACAGCACCCTTTTGTTCCTTTGCCTTATGACTTAGTTCACACACTTCACAACACCCCACACTACATTGAACACACATCCATACATTGCTGACACTACTGACTACTGAATTACACACCTCATACCTTTTGTACAGCGTTATTTATGTTCATTTGTTAATAAATCACTGTTACTTTTAAGCACTGGCATGTGTCCTCCTCAATTTGTCATGGCCCACGGGCCGGGTTGTGTGGGTTGTATGGTGGGTTGTATGGTGTACAATTTAGTAGTGGCAACTAAATCAATTACTTAAATTGTTAACCAAAACAAATTGTTACTCAAACAAATTGTTAATCAAATTACCAAAACAAATTGCTATTCAAACAAATTGTTACTCAAATTACCAAAACAAATTGCTATTCAAACAAATTGTTACTCAAATTACCAAAACAAATTGCTATTCAAACAGATTGTTAATCAAATTACCAAAACAAACTGCTATTCAAACAAATTGTTAATCAAATTAACAAAACAAATTGCTCTTCAAAACAAATTGTTCACAGGCCAAGGGGCCGTGACAATATATATATATATATATATATATATATATATATATATATATATATATATATACATATATATATACATATATATATACATATATATATACATATATATATACATATATACATATATACATATATATATACATATATACATATATATATACATATATACATATATATATATATATATATATATATATATATATATAGAGATGTAAGGCTTTCATGTTAGATTCATCAGAGGAAACTCTGATGTACGACGTAGCGAAACTATATATATATATATATACATATATATACATATATATATATATATATATATACATATATATATATATATATATACATATATATATATATATATACATATATACATATATATATATATATATATATATATATATATACATATATATATATATATATACATATATACATATATATATATATATATATATATATATATATATATATATATATAGAGATGTAAGGCTTTCATGTTAGATTCATCAGAGGAAACTCCGATGTACGACGTAGCGAAACTACGGTCAGATTATATACATTTGCATTTACAATGCAGATTGCGCATTCTACTCTGTGATGACGTGCGGAAACCCGTCTATTGACGTGCGTGTGTCATCCGAGTCGGTCATAAAAGCAGAAGAGGTCGTACACGGACCGTTCACGTATCTCCACATATCTCATAAGAAAACCCTGTAAGTCCATTGAAAACCTTAAACTGTTGACTGATGATTTTGTACAGCTAGATTTTTATTCACAGTTGCTTCCGGCAGTCGACATGGGTGGTCGCATCGATGATCGCTCTCGCGTCCTGCGTCCTCGCATACCTTTCCTTATCCTCATCCTGTGGATTATGGATTTACACCTCAACTCCGCATGGATCATACACCAGAAGGATATGGAATTATACGAGACAGAAAAGGTAGAATCACACAATGACTTCTACCTAACTACTGGAACCGAGAAAAAACACCCAGGTTATGGAACCACGACGATCCACTCGACTCTCACAGCCAACCCGAAGCGAAGAAACAAACCCCTGAATGGTAGATGTAATCGGAAGACGTACTTCTGTTTAATTCTACTACTTTCCGGAGACGTTGAAGTTAACCCTGGCCCTGTAACCACAAGGCAATCTGCTCGGCTCACAGCTGAATCCAACAGGCTAGCGGCAAACGTTGCCACAAGCAACGGGGCAAAACAACAACAAAGCCATGCTGGAACAAAGAACTTCCGGAGCACCGGAGCTAGCCTAGCCAACGTTGCTACCGAAGCTAGCCTCGACGACAACACCAATGGCTTCCCACCAACTCGACTAGGCGAATCAACCCAAATGATCAACCTAAACACCGACGTCGTATCCACCGCAGCCGTCGACGAGGATGCTTGCACCGACGCACAACGGCGATCAACCGGGAGATGCAGCGTAGCCGAGAACGTGGAACCAAGGAATCACCTAGCTGTTTTCACCGGAGCAGAGACCTTGATGCACCGCTACAAACCTACGGTTCGTTCCACGGCCAGGGTCCCAGCAGAGACCGTGATGGGACCATTAGCAGAGGCCGTGCTGGGACCTCCGCGCCCCATCCCCCCCCAACCCCCCAACCCTCCCCAATCCCCCAACCCCCCCCCAACCCCCACTGCTGGCTGCCCACGACGGAACAATGGCTTTGATGGACACTACACCCCCCTCCCCCCCCGAGACTGCTCCTAAACATCTCTCAGTGGATAAACACCTATCCATTGAAAAAATGATCAAATCGTTTGGCGTTGGCTTGCACATGATACATCTTAATGTGAATTCTCTAGCAGGAGACAAGCTAACACAAATTAAGCAGATGTTTTATGATGGTAAGGTTGACATTTTAACTTTCTCTGAAACAAAACTTGATCAAGCGATAACTGATTCTGTGATTGAGATTGAAAACTACAAACTCTTCAGGAAAGATAGGAACAGAAACGGGGGTGGTGTTTGCATGTATGTTCATACTGACAATGTCTGCATCCTTCGGGAAGACCTGATGGATGAAAACATTGAAGCTGTGTGGGTCGAGATCATTTTTAAACATGCCAAACCTGTGCTAGTCGGTACCATATACAGACCTCCTAACCAGACTGATTTCTATGATAGACTTGATGAATGCTTAGCTAAAGTGGACCATGCGGAGACGATTCTTCTTGGTGATTTTAACACTGACATACTCCGCAAGGAAGCGTCAGTGTATAAGTCATTCAAGGCGTGTTGTGATCGGCATTCACTCCACCAGCTGATCACTCAGCCCACAAGGCTGTGTGTTTCCTCTCAAACTACCATAGATCTCATTCTAACAACGGAGAAGGAAAAAATCCTAAATAGTGGTGTTTCCACCTGTGGCATATCTGATCACAACATGATCTTCTGCACCAGAAAGAAACGGAAACCTAAGACCGGTTACCACAAAACAGTCACAATCAGAGACCTCAAAAATTATAAGAGTGAGGACTTAGATCACAGACTGGAGGAACAGGATTGGTCCGACGTTCTAAACAGCACACAGGTAGACGAATCCTGGCTTAGTTTCAAAACCAAATTCATTCAAATTTTGGACAGTGTGGCTCCCATGAAAACCATCAGGGTCAAAACCCGCTCGGTACCATGGATGAATTCGGACATCCTTACTGCCATGAAAGTCAGAGACAAAAAGTGTTCTGAGCTTCATAAAAGTAGGATCAAACTAGCCAAATGTTTTAACAAAGGTCTCGAATCCCACGTAGCTAAACTTGAAAAGGAAAAAAACAAGCTAAGAAACAAGGTAAATAGCATGCTCCTGTTAGCAGAAAAAAGCTACCTCGATGACAAGATTGAGGAAAATCTAAAAAAAACACGAGAGCTTTGGAGGCTACTCAAGAACCTCTTAGGCTGCAGCAAAAAATTGAAAACCAGGCTTTCAAACTTAAGCCTCAAGGTGAATGACACTCTCATTTCATCCAAACACGAAGTGAGTAAAATCCTCAACATATTCTTCACGACCGTAGCCTCAGATTTGGTTGAAAAACTTCCTCCACACTCTGGGAGATATGGTGAGGAGTATGTTGTCTCATTTTACGAAAAACAGGGTGTTTGCAAAGATGACTTTAAACTCTCCCCTGTGAAAACAGAAGAAAAAAAATTGAGTGCTCTTCATCAACACAGAGCCACAGGCCTCGACAATATCCCCCCCAAATTTCTAAAAGACTCAGCCGCCTCCATTGCTCCAATCATTACCCACATATTAAACCTCTCCACCACACAGGGACAGGTCCCCAACGACTTCAAAAAAGCAAGGGTGACCCCTCTGTTCAAAAAAGGAAACCAATTAGACCCTGGCAACTACCGGCCTATTTCTATTCTAAGCTCCATCTCGAAAGTCATGGAAAAAATAGTCTATGAACAGGTCGACAAGTATCTTGCCGTGAAAAATCTAATCTACAAATTCCAATCTGGCTTCAGAACAAACCACTCCACTGACACATGCCTTCTCTATTTGAACGACTCTATCAAACAAGAGATTGAAAAGGGCAAATATTGCGGCATGGTCATGCTGGACCTCCAGAAGGCTTTTGACACCGTTAATCACCCGATTATGATCAATAAGCTCAAAGCAATAGGTTTTGATGACACGTCAGTGAACTGGATGAGATCCTACCTGGAAGGGAGGGAGCAAGTGGTGGAAGTAAACGTCACCCAGTCCCCCCCCCTCCCAGTGACTTGTGGTGTTCCCCAAGGAAGTATACTAGGACCCTTACTGTTCCTGATATATGTGAATGACATGTCGTCAGCCTGCGACTGCAACCTGTTCCTGTTCGCAGATGACTCGGCCCTGCTAGTCTCGGACAGGGACAGGCTGCAGGTTGAGAAAACTCTCAGCTCTGAACTCAACAAGATCTGCATCTGGCTCTCCGACAACAAGCTCTCATTACACCTGGGCAAAACGGAATGCATCCTCTTTGGGTCCACTCCTAACCTCAGAAAGGCAGAGAGCTTCACGGTCAAAGCGGGTGATGATATCATCAAAAGAAAAAACGAAATTACCTACCTGGGCTCTATCTTGGAGGCTGACCTCTCTGGTGACAAAAATGCTGAAAAAACGATCAAAACGGTCCACAAAAAAACACGCTATTTGCGGAGTATTGATCGTAAAGTCAGTAAGAAGACTCTGAAGACTCTTGCAGTGGCCCTCATACAAGGTCATTACGATTATGCATGTACTTCATGGTATCACAACACCTCCAAGGCCTTAAAAACAAGGCTCCAAACATCCCAAAACAAACTTGTAAGGCTACTTCTTGGCCTCAACTACAAAACCCATCTAACCCCTGATCATTTTGATAGGATTGGATGGCTTAGGGTTGCGGACAGAGTACAGCAACTTGCTATGGGCCTGGTCTTCAAGAGATATCACAACATTGGGATCCCCCTGTATTTGTCAAAATACTTCCAAAATGTTAATGATGTCCACGATCACAATACCAGAGGCAGCTCCACAAACCTTGTCCAACCCTTTTTTGGCTCAACAAAGGGAAGTAACTCGTTCTCATGCTATTCATCAAAAATGTGGAACGCCCTACCAAAAGGAGTAAAGGAGTGTAAAACCCTACTCTCTTTCAAAACAGCCCTAAAGATACACCTTCAGGAGGCTGCAATTGGAAAATGGCCCCTGTCTAAGTCCTAACCTAACCTACCCCCCTACCCCCCCATCTCTCCTTCTCCTTTTGTACATATTTCTCACTCTTCATACCAGTAACCTGTAAACTGATTGTATGACATTCTATAGTAGTTGTGTATATCTGTCTGTCTCTTATATGTCATCATGATTTGTGTGCATGGGGAACTCATTTGAAACAAGCTCAGTGCTTTTATGAGTCTTCCAGTTTAGTAGACCTTGTATTGTGAATTTGTACTTCCATGTACTGTTGTTCTCATGTCTTACTAAATAAAGTACATCAATCAATCAATTCGTGGTACTAAATGTGTCTAACAACAGTATTTTATGTTCATTTGGCCTATTAGTTTCTGGGGAAAAAAACAGTTTTTACAAAAAAATAATATGTTTTTGGAGATAAGTGTTTTTCATCGGACAGCGAGAGAGAGAGAGAGAGAGAGAGAGAGAGAGCGAGAGAGAGGATTTTGACTTGTTAGTGTGGTTGCCCTAACAGGGCAACCAGACTATTGTTATCCTCCGAGGCCATAACAGTTTACTTTGAACCGCATCTCCTCCCACAATTTATTTTTCCCAATTTAGTGCCATATGTCAAAATGACCGGCTTTACCGGGAATCGTGTGCTTGTATTTTGCTAAGAGATTGGTTTCATAGTTTAATTGATATTGATTTATTAGTGCATTAAATGTCCCCATCCACTTTAATGGGAAAATGAAAAAACTCCCATTCAAGTATTTATTTCTCAGAAACCGTAAGGGCTAGAGTTTCAAGACTTGGAGGGGTGGTTCATGATTTAGTCCAAAATTATTGGCATTTGTGTCAGGATAGATTTTCCGCCATTTTTAATTTTCATCAAAACACACTTTTAGCTCCTCCTCCCACATATTTTGTCCAAATTTTCTACGTCAAAAATCGGTACACATGATCTCTGGGCCCATGCGATAAACATATCCAAACGGCATTTTGATAGTCCTTACCGTTCGTCCGTAAATGGCTTCCAAAGTTAGTGGGAGGGGCCTGTTTTACCAAAAATGCCAGAAATCACGAACGAAACGTCCGGTGAATCCCAAATTTGAATCACATGTTGAGGATGGTTTACTCAACAAATCCCCAAAAGCATTTCCATTTTGACCCATAGGGGGCGCCACAAATGCACAAAATGTAACCGAGGCAAAAACATGATTTTTGGGGGGATCAGTCCTCTCAAAATGAAATAAAAGCGATATCAGGAGTGACGTGACAATACGATTGGTCTGTTACATTTGTGGGAGGGGCCTATTTATTTAGTGGGAGGGGCCTATTTCCTAAAATCAAAACGGCACGTATCACGAAGGCAGGATCCGATCGGCACCCGATTCGAATGGCACGTCGCACGGCCTCCGACGGTATTCCTCCCGTCGTATCCCTCGAGTCGTGATACGGTCGGCGCAACCACACTTTGCAATTTCCCAGAATTGCGACGCGTCTAGTTATGGATGCTATAAATCAGTAGAGACCCCCACATTAACGTATGCTTTATGGCCACGGACCCCTAGGGACCCCCTGGCCCAGGGGCCCCCATCTGAAAAATATTTAGTGCCAGGGACCCCCAGAAGAGAAAAGTTATGTTAAGAAATTCAACATCATTCAAAATGTTCCAAACATTTTCAAGATGTTTCAAACATTTTTAAAAATATCAAATGTACAAGCTCGCTGCGCCGCCTCGAAGTGACGCGCTGTGAGCTTGTAGATCTGATATTTTTGAATGGCCAAAGTATAAAATATGGATAAAGTGGTTAAAATGATTGTGATGCTGTATTTTAAATTGAATCGATTTTTTTTTTTTTTTAAAACATACTGGTTTTAAATAGACAATTTATTCAAATATGTAAATATACACGATTCACATATGCAAAGTACAAAAGTATTCACATTAAAATATACTTAAGTGCTGAAAGTAAAAGTACTCATTTAGCAGAATATCCCATTTCACAAGTTTCCAAATGTGTAAAAATGCTTTGAAAAACGCATTGTGAGCTTGTAGATTTCAAATAGCCTAAGTATGCAAGGGTGGTTAATGCATGTTTTGTAATCATATTAAACATCTATAAAGTAACTAGTAACTAAAGCTTTCAAGTAATTGTGGTGAAGTAAAAGTACAATATTTGCCTCTGAGATGTAGTGGAGTAGAAGTAAAAGTATTGAAAATACTCAAATAAAGTACAAATACCTCAAAATTGTACGTAAGTACAGGAGTACATGTACTTAGTTACTTTACACCGCTGCTCTGCACAGGTGAAGATGATTTAGTGTTGATGAGTGAAAAGCAGTCTGTGGATCTATTCACTCTGCAGGATGAACATCCGGTCAGAAAACGGAAATGGTTTGTCCATGTGACGTGCGGGTGAACGTGTTCAACGCACCGGATCCAGTAGGCGGGGCTTTAGACCGGATGTGAATACGGATTTAAAGGCGCACAACGTCTGCTTGGCAGTGCTTTCAAACATTTTGTCTTGCATCACGTCACGCTCCTCTGCTGAAGGTAAACTAATGTTTGATTGAGTTAAAACACTCACTGTGTGGGGGTTTGTAGATCTAACCCTGCCATATGTTCATGTGTGTTTATAATCTACTTTAGCCTTGGATCAAGACGGCCCGTCAGGGATTGTATTATTTATGGTGGTCGAGTCTGATGTTTGTTGGTAGTTTTAAACGGATCATAAATCCCCATAAATGAACCCAATCCAACATATACAGTGTTTAAACACAAATACACGGATGTTACCCGTCCATACGGGTCTGTTGTGTTCCGTAATATTACGTAGAGTTTAATAAAGACGCGTTTTAGTCCCGTGTGTGTCTGAACGCCGTTCTAGTTACACATTTACATGGACATTTACCTGCTGCAACAGCGCCACTTTTCCAAATAGTTTGTGGTTCTGTGTTTAAGGCTCGTGCGTCTATACTTATGTATGCATTGTAAATATAAAGTGATTATCTTAAAGCCACAGATGTTATCCGTACATACGGGGTGTTAGTGTTCAGTTAATGTTCAGTATAGATTAATAAAGAAGTGTTTTAATCCCCTCTGTGGATGAACGTCATTGTATTTCCTGGATTACATGGGGTGTAATACCGGTGTTCACCTGCAACAGCGCCACTTACACCCATTGAATGATATATACAGTGATGTTCAGACAGACCAGATTGAAACATTTATTTATTGAATAATACGGAATATTACTGAACATAAAGGGTCCGTATGGTGGGATAACATCTGTGGCTTTGGGATAAACACGTTATATTTAGAGTAACATACATTTATCAAGATGTTTGAGACTTTAACATGGAACTAGCCATGGTTCACGGTGCCAGTTCCCCCTGGGTTTTCGCGGTTTTCTATTTGTTGACATTGCCAACTCTCACATGTACATAAACTTTCAGATTTCAAACATAAAGTGCTTACCACTGAGCCACGGATGTTACCTCGCGATGCGGACCACATTAAGTACCCGTATCTCCCGTATTGTTCAATAAAAAGCATTTTAATCCGATCGCCGGCCATTTTCTCCAATTTTTTTCCGATACTTTCAACCATGCGACACCTAATGGTTGGGAGGTGTATTGCACTCTGATACATTACAAAAAAAGAAAAAACAAAAAAACAAAATGGCCGGCGATGGGATTAAAATGCTTTTTATTGAACAATACGGGAGATACGGGTACTTAATGTGGTCCGCATCACGAGGTAACATCCGTGGCTCTGTGTTAAGCACTTTATATTTGAAATCTGAACGTTTATGTACATGTGAGAGTTGGCAATGTCAACAAATAGAAAACCGCGAAAACCCAGGGGGAACTGGCACCATGACTGTCATGGAATGACAGTCATGTTTCAGGGCTAACATGGAACTAACTACAAACACTATTTTTGGAGAGTGTTAAGAATGTCAAAGATAGGATAATAATAATGATGTCATTTTATTTGTACATACTTTTCATGAAATATCTAGAACAAAACAAATGTAAAAGCCTAAGGATAGAGATTAAACTGAGCTAAATTGTAACATAAGATAAATAACACTCAGGCAAACACTCAAGAAATCTGAGTCTTGATCTAAGGCATGAAACTATAATATCGTGTCTATCGGGAGGAAACCATAGAATGTCCCAAACTGTTACTTTTCAGGATTTAAAAAATGGCAAAAGTAGCAGATCTACAAGCTCAAAACGTGTTGCTTTGTGCCACGTTTCAAGCTTGTAGATCTGCTACTGTTGATGGTACTACTTGAAAATGTGTCCACATTTTTCAATATGTTTTTTTAAAGTGAACATTTTTAACACTAATATTTGCTTCTGGGGGGATTCTACAAATGTCTTCTAAATCAGTGGTTCTCAAACTTTTTCGTGCCAAGGACCCCCAAATAGACATTTATTAGCCCGCGAACCCCCATTTGAAAAGATAAGCCAGGGACCCCCATAATAGAAGATTTTTACGGCTCTAGCAGTGATTTTCAACTATTTTAATTTCAAAGACCCCCAGTTTGACATGCATTAGGGCTACAGACCCCAATTCATATTGTAAAATCAATGTGAATTGATTTAACTCTGAGAGTGTACAAATGGAACCAAATGGACCCTAACGGGTCCATTTGGTTCCATTTGTACACTCTCAGAGTCACAGACCCATAAGGGTCCATTTGGTCCCTGTCCATCATTTAGCTGGGGACCCCCTGGAACCCCCCGGAGAACCAATGTTCTAAATCATACGTTTTTTGAAAAAAACTTTTGTTGCTATAATCAAACTTTTTCATGTCAAGGACAAGGACCACCCAAAATGATATGTATATTTGTTCCAGGGACCCCCAGAAGCAAAAATTTGAGTAAAAGAAATTCAGAAATTTTCACAATTTTTCAAAAAATAGCAGATATGCAGGCTCATAGCGAGGCACTCGGTGCCGCGCTATGAGCTTGTAGATCTGCTATTTTTGAATAGCCAAAGTATAAGATAATGGTTAAAGTGTTTACACTGACGCGTTCCCGGTCTTAAAGGGTTAACACTATAGCATACATGGGCAACTGGCGGCCCGGGGGCCACACGCGGCCCTCACCTTATTAACTTAATGCGGCCCGCAGGTTAATGGTGATATATTATTGATTTCAGCTGTTCCAATTCCAAACATGCAATCATGACCCGCTTTAATTACTTCAGTCTATATTATTAGTTCAATGACTTTATATCCAATGTATTTGTATTTAAGTTCATAAAGTTAACTTAATTATAAGCAAATCCATTTGAAATTAAATTAAAAAAAAACTGTCAGGATTACAATTCCAAAATAGCTGATCTACAAGCTCAAAACGCGTCGCGATGCAACGCGCTTTGAGCTTGTAGATCAGCTATTTTTGCTACTTTTGTGTGACATACTAGAATGACAAATTTAATTTACAAAAAAAAGTAAAAATATGGAGATAAGAGGTGTCTGCCCGACAACAACAATAATATGCAATGTGTCCCTCTGGAGTGAGTGTGGAAATATAGTGGCCCTCTACACCATCAAAGTTGCATCACCCCTGCACTATAGCCCATTGGTTCTCAAAGTGGGGTCCGGGGACCCCCAGGGGTCCTTGAGGGAGTTCCAGGGGGTCCCCAGCTAAATGATAGATTAGGCACCAAATGGACCCTTATGGGTCTGTAACTCTTGAGTGTACAAATGGAACTGGAACCTAACGGGTCCATTTGGTTCCATTTGTACACTCTCAGAGTTAAATTAACATTGATTTTACAATATGAATTGGGGTCCCAGAGATATAAATGCCATTAATGGGGGTCCGTAGCCCTAATGCATGTCACACTGGGGGTCCTTGAAATTAAAATGGTTGAAAATCACTGCTTTGAGAGCCGTAAAAATCTTCTATTATGGGGGTCCCTGGCTTATCTTTTCAAATGGGGGTCCGCGGGCTAATAAGTGTCTATTTGGGGGTCCTTGGCACGGAAAAGTTTGAGAACCACTGCTATAGCCTACTTAAAAACTGTATTTTCTATTATTATTGTTATTATTATACAATGTATTAAATGTAATGTTGGTATATATCTGTGTCTTGCAGGTTAATCATGTGACCTTCTGCAGAGTGGACTAAATCTACTTCATACAGTGAGTTAAAAACGCTGAGTCATGGCTCCTAGCTATGACTCAGCGTTTGACTCGCTGTATGAACGCTTCAGGGAAGGTTCAAAGGATGGAGTCATCAGGAGATAGCTGGTAATAAGAGTGTCTGTAACTCAGGACAAGGGGCTTGAAGATGGAACCTCGATGGAGTCGACGCAGCAACGAGAGGCCCTGAGAGCTGAAACGTATAACGGTGCCAACGAACGTTCTCCGTTTGAGATGCAAGGCGTACGGTGCTCGGGACGTGGTGCCATACAACCTACGCGGCTCTATTAATACCAGCTATCTTCAACCACGCGGCGGGAGGCCCCGCACGGTACGTACCTGGATCACACCTGGCCAGCAGTGGTGGAAAGTAACTAGGTGCATTTACTTGAGTACTGTATTAGGTGCAATTTCAAGGGATTTGTACTTTAATTGAGTATTTCCAAATTTCAATACTTTTACTTTTACTCCACTACATCTCGGATCCAAATATTGTACTTTTTACTTCACTACATTTATTTGAAAACTTTATTTTAGTTACTTTGTAGATTTTGACTATAATTACAAAAAATGTATTAACCACTTCAGCCATACATTTTGGCCATTTGAAATTAGCCGATCTACAAGCTCACAATGCGATGCGACTCATTGTGAGCTTGTAGATCGGCTATTTTCAAAAGATTTTAATATATTTTGAAAACTTGTGAAACAGGATATTCTACATAATGTGTACTTTTTTTTTTTTGGTACTTCAAGTACATTTTGATACCAGTACCTTTGTACTTTTACTCAAGTGAATTTTGAATTCTGGACTTTAACTTGTAACAGAGTATTTCTACATTGCAGTAGTGATACTTTTACTTAAGTAAAAGCAAATCAGTATTTTCTTCCACCACTGCTGGCCATTATAAACTAGGGCTGTGTCACCATTACAAAATGGAAGTTGACGATTCATTGTCACATGATTGATTGTGATCAAAGATTGAATTGTGTTTGACGTTGAGCATTGGAACATTATGAATACAAATGTAATTTATTTTTGGCTTTTAGGGCTTCGTAAACAAAAGTTGCACAAGGTAGATATGACACATAATATACATCATTTAATTACAACAAATACATTTATAGTGGGATTAGCAGAGTGGAAATAGCCAATCTACAAGCTCAAAACGTGTTGCGATGCGACACGTTTGATCTGGTAGATCTGCTATTTCCACAAAATGTTTGAAAATATATGAACGTTTTTAACATGGTAATGATTATGA
This sequence comes from Gymnoscopelus microlampas, assembly GCF_963454915.1. Taxonomy (NCBI): domain Eukaryota; kingdom Metazoa; phylum Chordata; class Actinopteri; order Myctophiformes; family Myctophidae; genus Gymnoscopelus; species Gymnoscopelus microlampas. Next base: position 31,954,608 of record NC_139943.1, read on the forward strand.
CGATTATGTAAAACATAATTGCAAATTCAAATAATTGCAATTAGGCTATTGCGTAATAATTGTGACCGGTCTAGTATAAACCCTAGGGTTTATACTCATGGTAACTGATGGCTGATATCAGACATCACTTTGAGAGCCACTGGTCTAGCGGCTCAGAGCTGAACCAAGACGTCTGTGGTTTTATTTTCAAGCCGAATCCCAACCCTCAACATTCTGCCTCCTCCAGTGTTATGGAGAAATTGGTGACCTGACAAAAGATGTGTCCATCGTGTCCATCACATGTCAAACATCCAAAGTTAAATCACTGCTGTTAGTTCATGAACAGAGTTGCTCTGTTCATAAACAAACGGTTGTTATTTACATTTGGACATGGTGAGGTTTTTGTGGAGTCCACGAGATGGTCGCATGTTTTCTGAAGGTCACCAATTTCACTGTAACCCTTGGCCAAATGATATTCATGTGGGGGTCCTTGATATGAAAACATTTGAGAGCCAATGTCTTTAGTTGTTTCTGAAACTTGATGAAATGATAAGCATTGTAGACTTTACTTGAACATGGTGTTTGATACAGGAATAGACGGCACCTCTTTGCTAAATTGGCAATGTTTCTCCCAAAATGTAAAGCAAATAAAAAAATTGCAAAAAAGCAGGGGTCTTCAACAGGGGGTCCGGGACCCAGAGTTACTACAGGGGGTCCGCCAAATCTTTTTTTACATTAACCACTTGAACCCTAGCATCCCTTTGCTGAGGAGAACTTAAGCCAAAAATAGCAGATCTACAAGCTTGTAGATCGGCTATTTTTTAGCAAAGAGTTATAGGTGTAGAGGGAAAAAAGAGCAGCAAAAGTTTATCTCAAACATAATTTTATACAATATAGAGGGGGTCCCTGCTTCAGCTCTCTCTCAGCTAGGGGGTCCTTGGCCTGAACACGTTGAAGACCCCTGTCTTAAAGGGATAGTTTAAGGGTAAGACCACTTTGGTAGAGGTTTGGGTTGTGTATTTACCTTGCCATGATGTAACTCCAAAGGTGGGCAAGAAATAAAAAATAATTGCTCCATTGATTAGAAATTGATAATTCAAAATATGCTCCTCATTGACTTACATTTGTACGGTAAAACAGCTCTCAAAGTCACTCTTTTAGCACATAAATGAACCCAAACAATGTTGATGCAGACAATATAGAACATCACCAAACCCAGTACTGTTTGTTTTTTTAATAAAAATGTCAACTTACTGTTGATTTTACTATTTGAAGATCTGGATCCGGATCCGCCGATCCAGTCCGGGTTTTCTACTTATTAAAAATGGCAAAATCAACAGGAAATTGACGTTTTTATTTAAAAAAAAAAACAGTACTGGGTTTGGTGATGTTCTATATTGTCTGAATCAACTTCGTTTGTGTTCGTTTTTGTGCTAAAAGAGTGACTTTGAGAGCTGTTTTACTGTACAATGTAAGTCAATGAGGAGCATATTTTGAATTATCAATTTCTAATCAATGGAGCAATTATTTTTTATTTCTTGCCCACCTTTGGAGTTACATCATGGCAAGGTAACTACACAACCCAAACCTCTACCAAAGTGGTCTTGCCCTTTAAAACACTTTTTCCTATGGATTAGTCACCCCATGGAGACTTGAATTCAAGGATATGTTTTTGTTTTTGTCTCATTCCTAAACCAATAATTTGATGACCGGCAGCGGTTCCGGTAGGAGACACAAAGAGTCTCCTTTGTGCCTACCGGTCCATAATTCAAGGCTTCATGGGGTGACTAATCGATTGAAAAAAAGTGTGTTTTTGGGTGAACTATCCCCTTTTAAGTAATGTAAAGTATACATAATGTGAACATGTACGGGTGGGTACATCATTATCAGTCCTAAAACATATTGTTTTATGCCCACAGTGGCTGTAGGCCAGTCAAGCATCTTCAAAGCATGTACTTAAAGGAGTAGTTCACCCAAAAAAATACTTATTTTCTATAAATTGCACACCCCATGAAGCCTTGAATTCATGATTTAGTTTTTGTCTCATTACTAAGCCAATAATTTGTTGACCGGGTGTATTTCCGGTAGGAGACACAAATAATTTACTTTGTGTCTCCTACCGGATACATTAGCCGGTAGGAGACGGGAATCTAATTATTGGCATAGGAATGCGACAAAAACAAATCCATGAATTCAAGGCTTCATGGCGTGTGCAATTGATAGAAAATAAGTCATTTTGTGGGTGAACTACTCCTTTAGTTACTTAATTACTTACTTTGAGGAATAGCAATGGCCAATTACACATTGAAGTGCCCACTTTTCCCGGGTGCCCACTCTTCTAGTTACAAAATGTTGATTTATTTTCAAACATGTTCAATGTTCATGTACAATACAATTAAATCCTTAATCACAATTATTTGTGACAATTACTCAAGTAAAATGCCATAATGGTGACACAGCCCTGTCAGTGACCAGCTTATGGCTCTACAGACCATCTTGGCTTCCAAAATGTCAACCTGTAAGGCCTGCTCAACTCAACGTTTTTGTTTTCTTTTTTGTGTCTTTACAGAACACGAAGATGACAAGAAGAAGACGTCCGTAAGTGAAGATGGCAGGAAGGTAGGAACCTTTTGATTGCAGCTGCTGCTTGTTAAGGGGGCTACATGCTACATGCTACCATACCATGTATGTCGTCATTCGCGTCGTCTATCGTATAGTTTCACAAATGACTAAATGTCTGTCCAAATCACATTTATGTGATTTATTTATCGTTTCACGTAATTGTTCGGCTAAAGCTTTGGTCACATCGGTCCACATCACATACGACCATATGTGGTCGTAACTTCTCCTCTTTTCCTCTATTCTTTGCTTTAATAAAGCAATAGCAAAATGATTTGTTTTTATTCACTTTTGTGTCTGAGTTATTTGATCGATTTTTTTTTTTTGTCTATCTTTCTTTTCACAAACACATTTCTTTCTTCTTGCCTGTCTATCGCACTAGTTATTCACTAGTGGTTTGTGTGTACAAATGTATGTGATGTGGAGGTATGTGATTTATGTCTGGTATCATTATGGTAGCATGTAGCCCCATTAACACTGTGTTTACATCCATCTGTGCTGTAGGTCTGTGCAAACTAATAGAGAAAGCAAATGATGTCCGTAGTGTCATTTGCTTCCTTTCTTAGTGTTTTTTTTTCCATTTGCTGCTGTTTGAGTCGTGGCTGCTGTTGAAGGTAAGTGCTAGTAGTGACACGGTCTATCATTGGTTGTCGGGCAGAAACCTTGTATCTCCATATTTAAACATCATTTTTTGTAAATACATTTCTTTACTTGGTCATACTACAGTGTCACACACTAAAGCAGTACAAACAGCCGATCTACAAGCTCACAAAGCAAAGATCATGATAATTACATTGGATCCATTGGAACACAGTTTATTTTGTGTCCATTTTAAAAAGTAACAGTTTTGGACATAAAAGGTTTCTACCTGACCTCCATACTTTAACTTTCCCTCTTTTCTCTTCTCTATTATTTGCTTTAATAAAGTTATTACTTTTTTTCCCCCTAGTGTGTCTTTGTGTGTTTTTTTTACAAATGGAACCAAATGGACCCGTAACTGGTCCATTTGGTTCCATTTGTAGTACTGACAGCATACGTATACTAGGCTGTTTATGTAATGACAGGGTGCAGTATATGTAGGCTCACGCTAAGCTGTATAATATAGTGACAGGGTACAGTATATGTATACTAGGTTGTATAATATAGTGACAGGGTATAGTATATGTGGCTCTTGGTCACATAGCAAACTCACATAGTTAAACCTATTTGCGCTTTATCTATTTTTGATAAAGTTAAAAATATAGCTTTTTTTTGCCCTGTCATAGTATCAAGTAAACCTTTTTTAGTTTTAACTGTAAAATTTGCACTATCAGCGTCATTCGCTTAGCGCCGCTTGCGTTGCGTCATTTAACGGGTGGCGGGCCAGCGGTTTGCGTCGTTTGCGTTCAATGCCCGTCATTCGTGAAGAATAAGTAAGAAGGGACTGGACCAGTGTTTTTTTATTATTGGGTCACGGCCAGCGTTTTGATTTGATTTGCGTCGCGTCTCAGGATTTCACGTCACATCCGTGCAGGTAAGTCATCACGTCAGCCCACATCACATAAGTCCATGGTGTAGTGTAGTGTAGTATGTGATGTGGATTGATGTGATGTATGTGTTGTCATTTCACAACACATGCGGGTAAAAATTACATTTGATTTCACGTCGCTAACGTCATATGCAGGTAAGTCTTCATCACGTCAGCCCACATCACATATGACCGTACAGGGGGGCCGTATGTGATGTGCATTGATGTGATGTATGTGTTGTGTTGTGTCATTTCACAACATATGCGGGTAAAACATCATCACGTTACGTCCACGTCACATATGAACATATGTGGACGGATGTGATGCATGTCGTCCTTTACGTCGTGTCGTTTCGCGTAATTTTATTGCCGTTGTACCGTTTCAGGCTATTTGCGAGTAAAGCTTCATCACGTCAATCCACATCACATAATAATAATAATAATAATAATAATAATATCACATTACTGGTCGTAGGGTTAGGGTTATATGTGATGTGGATTTATGTGATTTTGTGATTATTTCACGACATTTGCGGATAGCTCGTCATTCACATCGGTCGGCAATTTTTTCTTTTAGGCGAGGTACACGCCGTTGTTTACAGTAGGTCAGAACAGGGAGAGATGTAGGGCCATCATTCATATCATATGCATTTAACCCATTAAGACCTGGAACTGTGTCATTTTTAGATTTGAGCTGAAAAGCTTTATTTTACACTTTGGCTATTCAAAAATAGCAGATATGCAAGCTCATAGCGCAGCACCGAGTGCCGCGCTATGAGCTTGTAGATCTGTTGTGTTTGAAAATTCGTGAAAATGTGTGCAAATCTTTGAATATATATATTTAAAGCAAATATTTTTTAACTCAAATCTTTGCTTCTGCGGGGGGGGGGTCCCTGGAACAAAATATTTTGATGTCCGCGGCCAAATACATATCATTTTGGGGGTCCTTGACATGAAAAAGTTTGAGAACCACAGATATAGAAACTTATGTTTTTCAGAAAACTGTTGGGATTTAGGAGACATGTAGAATCGGCTTCAGGTCTTAAAGGGTTAATGACTTTGGTTATTCCTGTTGCTTGTGTTGTATGTTGTGTATTAATGTCATTCATAGTGTTGTATGTTGCGTACTAATGTCATTCATAGTGCTGTATATTGTGTACTAATGTCATTCATAGTGTTGTGTACTAATGTCATTCATGCTGTTGCTGTATTGCTGACAAATATTGGCACAATTGATTTTGCGTTGCGTCATTTGCGGTAAAGCATAATCACGCCAATCCACATCGCATATGACCAGTATGTGATGTGAAGGTGTTTGACGGATGTCGGTATGTGCATCACGTATAGTTACTCGTTATTTGTGCCGTCATTTGCGAGTAAAGCTTCATCACGTCAATCCACATCACAACATAATAATAATAATAATATAATAATATAATATAATATAAACGATACATACAACCATATGACCAGTATGTGATGTGGACTTCGTTTCACGTTGTTTGCGTACAATGCTCGTCATTTGGCCGGAGAATAATGAAGAAAATGGACTGATGCTGGACTGAGACTGATGCAGAGAACATGAAACAAAGAATGCTGCTGCCATTGCGTCATATGCGCCTCGTATGATTTATGTCAATCGTTCACAAATGATGTAAATTATACAAGTCTCTCTATCTATCCCTCTCTCTGTCTCTTTATCCCTCATCTCTATCTCTCCCCCTGCTAAGTATGTTGGTGAATGTAATGCACATTACAAAGTGCTTTGGTTAAAGGTGCTATAGATAAATGCACCATTTAAATTGTAAACTTTGAATTGAACTCATAGGCATCAGCTAGCAGCCACTGTGACACTGTGTAAGAGGCAGTTCAGTCACTGTAGACTGTATTACTTCTGGAAAATAAAATAAACATTAGTCATAACTGTGATTGCATTCTAAACATTACAGTCATAACTGATGTCATTCAAAATGTGTAAGCTCTATATTTAACAGCTACCAGGCATTGTGCCACTGCAGAGGTTCCCAAACCTTTTAGCTCAGGACCCAAACTAGTGAAGATAATAGATTTGCAAGCTCACAACAAGCATGTAAATCTATTTTCACAACCTCTTTTTTTTGTTTTGTTTCTAATTTATAGCTTAGATTTGTTGTTTTCACGAAATAGCACATGTTCTATTTTGCTTGCTTCTTATATGTGCTTTTAATTCATTTTTAATTTTACTATTTGCCCCCAGAAAAAATAGTCACTGTTTGAATCTGGATCTGAAATTATCAATAAACAAGCAATGGCAAAAACACACTGGAATGTTAACATTTCAGTGTAAAGATTTTCATAACGTTTTAGCTTGAGACCCAAAAGAGAAATGTGATGTCTCCCTGGGACCTAGTGAGAATAGCAGATCTACAAGCTCAGCTTGTAGATCTGCTATTTTCATTACTCTTATTTTAATATTTTAAATGGAATTTCTTTGATTTTTGTTTTTAAATGTATCGGGTTCTTTTGAAACATAAGAACGTTTTACTACTCTAAATATGTTATTTTATTTATGTAAAACAAATGTAGGATACTAAAAGGAAAGAGGAATATTTACTGACTGATCTCAAAAACAAATTAAAACTGGCAGAAATAAAGACTCACTCCATAAAAACCTTAAGGAAAACTCCTCAGACAGAGACTAAGAACATATATTTTTATTTTATTTTTTCTATGTTCATCAAGTGCTCCAAGTGCTCAAAGTGAAAAGTGCAGCAACACACATTTAGGTCGTAGGACCATCGTCAGTGCTATATCATCAGATGTAATCATTTGCAATTAAAGCTTCATCACGTCAGTCCACATCACATAATGACTGTAATGTAGTGTAGTGTAGTGTAGTATGTGATGTGGATTTCTGTGTTGTCATTTGTGGGTAAAGCTTCATTATTCATGCCGGTCAATAGGCGAGGCACTGACAATGGTCCTTTGACCCAAACGTTTGCTGCTGCACTTTTCACTTTTAGCACTTGGAGCTCTTTATGAGCATGAACAAATAAAACACTAATATATTTTTTTAGTCTCTGTCTAAGGTGTTTTTCTTAAGGTTTTTGTGGAGTGAGTCTTTTCTTCAACCGGTTTTCCTTTTGTATAAAGATGTTAACATGGCTTCACATTTATGGTCTGTAATGATTAAATTATTACAAATTTCTAAATGTTTTTGTGTGGAAGAGTCAAGATTGTATTTCACACTTGTAAGTTCTGTGGATATTGTTGCTTTGTTTTTTTGATAAACATATGATGTATTGTTTACCCGATGATTAAATGCATTATCAGGTTATTTTTATTTTTTTAAAGTTTAAAAAAAAAATCCACAGAGCTTCAAAAAGTGTTGAATAAAATAGTTTTTCTTTTAAAAACAATCTTAATTGTGAACTACATTTTGCTCATGTACAGAGCGTTAATCGATAGGGTTATGTTTTGATGTTGTAGATCTTTGATTTGCAGGTTGGGGGGGGGGGTATTTACTCATGACCCAAGAAAATGTGTCCATGACCCACCATTGAGTCCCGACCCATAACTTGGGAAACAGCGGACCAGGGTCCATTTGTTGCCTTAAATGTATGAGGTTCTTTTGAAATATGAGAACTTTTTATTTCTGTAGTGTTTTATTTTTTTTAAATGTAGGAAACTAAAAGGAAAAAGAGAAAGATTGATAGACAGAGATTAAGAAAATCTATTTTTGTTTTATTTGTTTCATGATCATAAAGTGATCCAAGTGCTCAAAGTGAAAAGTGCAGCAACACACATTTAGGTCATAAGACCATCGTCAGTGCTATATCATCAGATCTAATCATTTGCGGTTAAAGCTTCATTACGTCAATCCACATCACATAATGACCATATTGTATGTCTGGTGTAGTGTAGTTTAGTATGTGATGTGGATTTATGTGTCGTATCATTTTGCGTAATTTGATTTGCGTCTCGTCTTATCATTTCACGTCACTTATAAGTCATTTGCAGGTAAGTCTTCATCACGTCAGTCCACATCACATATGACCATAGGCGCTGTATGTGATGTGGATTTATGTGTTGTCATTTGCGGGTAAAGCTTCATTATTCACAGCGGTCAGTAGGCGATGCACTGATAATGGTCCTTTGACCCAAACGTTTGCTGCTGCACTTTTCACTTTTAGCACTAGGAGCTCTTTATGAGCATAAAACATTAAAACACTAATATATTTACTTGGTCTCTGTCTAAGGAGTTTTCCATAAGGTTTTTGTGGAGTGAGTCTTTTCTTCAATTGGTTTTTATTTTTTTAAAAGATGTTAACATAGCTACCCATTTATGGTCTGTACATGATTACATTATTACAATTTTCAAAAATATAAAATTGGTTGGAGGAGTCAAGATTTTATTTCACACTTGTAAGTTTTGTGGACATTTTTGTTTTTTGATAACAAATATGATCTATATGTCGTTTACCCGATTAAAAGCATTATCAGGTTTTTATTAAAACAAAGTAAAACAATGTCCACAGAGCTTTAAAAAAGTGTTAAATAAAATGAAGTTCCTCTAAAAATGTCAATCTTAATTGTGAAACTTAATTACATGTTGCTCATGTACTTAATCCATAGGGTTAGGTTTTCATCTGCCGTAGTTGTACATCTTTAATTAAATGTTCATTTCTGCTGTAGTTGTAGATCTTTGAAATGTGTAAATCAGTGGTTCTCAACCTTATTCTGGATCTGACCACTTAACATGGCAGCCGTGTTAAGTGGACAGATGGGTGGGCCTTTCCAGAGCATGCTTTAAAGACCAATCAATCCATTGGTACTAACTTAGTATAAATGATTTATTTAGTATAACTTTTTTATATTAAATCTTAATATTTTTGCCAAATATTTAGGAGGTGAACCACTGGTTTAAATTTCAACTAAATGTAAGTTGTATGTTAAACAAATGATTCCCCTACTTTATGGAATTGCTTTTCTTTTTTGAATTTACTTTATGAAATTAGTTTGAGCTTGTAGATCTTCACTCTTGTAGATTTTCATTATTTTTTTTCCTTCATGGAATTTCTTATTTAGCATTTTCTTAAATTACTAATTATTATTTTGAATGTTTTTCTTTATTTTGTGACATTGATCTTGTAGATCGGCTATTTTCACTTTTTATAATGTTTTTTGGACATCAACAATATTCCAATATGTCATATCTAATCCATTCAGAACAAACCAATGTCATTTCAAATGTATTTAATACATTACAATGTTCAATGAACCGTAATCCACAGGCCAATAACCTGCTGGAAGCTTTGATTGAATACTTAATTAACAGGTTGGGGGGGGGGGGGTTATTTACTCATGACCCAAGAAAATGTGTCCACGACCCATTATTGAGTCCCGACCCATAACTTGGGAAACAGTGGACAAGGGTCCATTTTGTTCCATGTTTCCTTAAATATATGAAGTTCCTTTGAAAAATAACGTTTTATTTTTGTACATTTCTTTCTTTCTTTTTTATTGTAGGAAACTAAAAGGAAAAAGAGGAATATTTACTAACTGTAGCTGGTCTCAAAAACAAAGCAAAACTGGCAGAAAAAAAGACTCCTTCCACAAACTCCTTAGACGGAGACAAAGAAAAGCTATTTTTATTTTATTCGTTTCATGATCATAAAGTGCTCCAAGGGATCAAAGTGAAAAGTGCAGCAGCAAACATTTAGGTCATAGGACCATCGTCAGTGCTATATTATCAGATCTAATCATTTGCGGTTAAAGCTTCATTACGTCAGTCCACATCACATAATGACCGTAGTGTATGTCTGGTGTAGTGTAGTGTAGTGTAGTATGTGATGTGGATTTGTCTCGTTTCATTTTGCGTAATTTGATTTGCGTCTCGTCTTATCATTTCACGTCACTTCAGTCATGTGCAGGTAAGTCTTCATCACGTCAGTCCACATCACATATGACCATAGGCGCTGTATGTGATGTGGATTTATGTGTTGTCATTTGCGGGTAAAGCTTCATTATTCACGGCGGTCAGTAGGCGAGGCACTGACGATGGTCCTTTGACCCAAAAGTTGCTGCTACACTTTTCACTTAGCTCTTGGAGCGCTTTATGAGCATGAACAAATAAAATGCAAATATATTTTCTCAATCTCTGTCTAAGGAGTTTTCCTTAAAGTTTGTGTGGAGTGAAAACATGGCTACCTATTTATGGCCTGTTCATGAATTTTCCATGGCCAGTCATTTGGGATCAATAAAAGTAGGACAAAAGTCTGTTATTCTAGTCCGGACTTGTCCTTTAACATGGCAACCTTGTTAAGTGGATAAACTAAATTGGTAAATGGATGAACTGTGACGGGATAGATGAGGGAGGTCAGCAAGAGTTTTTTTTTGTGCAAATATTAATTTGAATATCTGTTTGTTTATTGTATCTTATCTGTATATTGTTTCAGTTTTTCTCCTTTTTTTTATTGTAATGTTAATTATTGACATGTATTTTGGGTTATTGTTTTCCTGTTTTCTTCTTGGTCGTCATGACTTCATAGGCTTGTCAAAATTACATAATAGCATTAGTCTTGGATATGGATAATATCATTGGAAATTATGTAATATTTGCACAAAAAATATTTCAGTTGTAATGTATGTTTTGTTTTAACTTCCATTTACTGTATTTGAATGTGATTGTATTCTATGTATGTGTTTACCTTGTTTATTGTGAGTCACTCTGGACAAAGAGTATAGATGAATATCTACATTGAAAATTGTGAAGTGACATTACTGTTGAAATGTAAATGAGTGAATGTTACCATGATTTGTAAATAACAACATAAAAAAAAGGCTCTGGTGTGGTTCTCCTGGTTTACCGGGATGGGGTTCAATTCCCTGCAGTGCCCTACTCATAGTGTTGTATTTACCATTTTATATTGTCTGTTTTATTTATGTTCATAGTGTTGTATTTACCCTTTATGGTTTTATGTTTTATTCTTTATGTTCATTGTGTTGTATTTACCCTTACATGGTTTGTTTAATTCTTTGTTCATAGTGTTGTATTTCCCCTTATGTGGTTTATTTTATCTTTATGTTCATAATGTTGTATTTCCCCTTACATGGTTTGTTTTATTCTTTATGTTCATTGTGTAGGGTTGGGATCCTTCATTAGTGTGGTTGCCCTAACAGGGCAACCAGACTATAGTACTCTATACACTTTCTTTATTAGTGTGGTTGCCCAACAGGGCAACCAGACTATAGTACTCTACTAAAAAAACACATATACGCAGACGCGCACTTTTAGATCCAGTCCTATTTTTAAAGTCTGCGTATGGGGGACTCGCGTAAGCGTATCCGCGCGCCTGGTGTAGCCGCTATCATTGATAATCACTTGGATCTATAAATACGCGCTGTACGCACACGCTCGGTTTGAAAAGCCTGTTGTCGATCGGCCGTTACGGATCTGTGTGTGTGTGTGTGTGTGTGTTTGAGACGGGACCCGGGGCGGGCGAGTAACATGCCTACAAGTTTTTCTAACATAGAGCTTTATTACATATTACATTCATTATACATGGAGTGCTTGGTAGGAAGAAATGGCAATGGTATGAGGCAGTTTAAACAACTATATACAATATATAATAGCCCAAGCTATTATATTGCACTTGCTCACACTCACTCACAGCTATGCTCTGTGACTGAGAGGCCTATACATACACACCATGTGCTTCCTGTCCGTCAGATCAGCAGTATGACTGGAGCAGAGTGAGCCTGAACAACAAAGCTCTGCAGCTTCAGAAGCTTGAGGAGGAGAAGAAGAAAGCAGCAGTTCTCGTTACCAAAGACTACAACCTGGCCCAGGTAGGACCCATGTCCACACGCACACATCAAACTACACGATACCAAAGACTACAACCTGGCCCAGGTAGCTAGGACCCATGTCCACACGCACACATCAAACTACATAATACCGAAGACTACAACTGGGCCCAGGTAGTTATTATTTTGGAGATTGCCACCCCCTTGTGTTGACATTTAATCTCAAATTCAATTATTTTATGAAAATTGTCTTTGTTGAATGCATCTCATTCCACACCCAACCATCTACATAGACTTGTCTTTTCTTTTGTCTTATGTCTTTTCTTGCCTGCAATCATACATTCATGCACTACTTTCAACCTTGTTGTCCCTTTTTTAGGCATATCATCAGTGGTGGAAAAAGTCAAAGAAATTCATACTTAAGTAAAAGTATCAATACTGCAATGTAGAAATACTCCATTACAAGTAAAAGTATTGGCGTAAAAATGTACTTAAAGTACCAAAAGTAAAAGTAGTCATTATGCAGAACGTCCCAACATACACATGTTTTGTAATAATAATCAAAATCTACAAAGTAACTAGTAACTCAAGTTTTCATATAATTGTAGTGGAGTAAAAGCCTCTGAGATGTAGAGGTGTAGAAGTAAAAATACCTCAAAACTGTACTTAAGTACAGTACTTGAGCAAATGCACTTAGTTACTCACACCACTGAATATCATCATAGGTGAACATTTTCAAAAATGCTCCATTCTTTTATTTTTGATTTACTTTCCAAAAAGAAGTGTTCACTTGTGTTTTTGCCACCCTCTGGTTTTCTCTGAAATGACACCGCAGCGTCCTTGTGTTGATTTTGTTGACTAAACATAAAAAAACAAAACATAAAACATAATTCACTGACGAAAAATAAATAAAAACTAAGCTACGATGACTAAAACTGAGACCAAATACTATTTCATCAACAAATAAAAACTAGACTAAAATGTTAGTGAGGTACTAGAGGAGAAGAGATCCAGTAGAGCTAAAAGACAAAAAGTAATTTCGTGTTTGGTTGCCCTCGGGTGTTGTGCTCTGAAAATAGCAGATCTACAAGCTCACAACCCGTCGCGCTGCGACTGATCCTTCTCCAGGCGGCAGAGTCTCAGGAGAGGCGTCGCAGGGAGCAGGAGTGGAACGAGGACATTGGCCGCACGGACCAACTGAACCAGCTGCAGGGCGAGCTGATCGGAGACGACATCGCGCAGCCCACCCTGGGCATACTGGGAGCCCCCCGGCTGCAACCCAGCCGGGGGGAGCGCCCCATGCTGTGTCTTCCGTGAGGAAGAAGCCCCAAAAAAACGCGGTGAGGCCTTTAGGAGGGCCATTCCATTCCAGCGTACCGCAAGCGGAGCTAATACCATTAGACGGCCCAATCTAGTGGTAGGAAGGAAATGTTTGGATCGGGGCGGTGCATCTGATCTGGCGCAGCGCTCAGGTCCTGGACCTGGTGAGACGAAGGAGGAGCCCGGCCAGCAGACAACCCACAGTGCCTAGTCCCTCCACGTGCCAGAGCCTCCCCGAGTCCCGGCAGAGTACTTCCGGAGAAGCGGACTGAGTGGCCCTGTCTTTCCCTATAGGACTGACCGTGGGTGCTACTGGGACGTAAGTCGGGGCTTAATCAACCCTGGCTGTGTTTGTATTGTATCAAAATCGGTTTTACCACTTTAAAGGGACTACACCATGAATTTTAACTTTTTCTTCTTTTTTTGTGTTTTTGGACTCCCCTACCTCTCTTCTATCCCAAAAAATACCCCAGTTTGAGCACTCAGGCTTTCACAGCATATCTGGGGTTTTATGTAAATTTGTCTCAAAACAGGCCAAACTGATTTGCCCTCGAAAGGGACGTCACTAGTGGAACAATCCCTCCCGTTTTTCAGTTCCAACATAAAAATAAATACATATATAAATTATTTTTATTTCTTCTTTTTTTTACTTTTTCCACACAGAACCAGGAGATAACATGCATACAAACTGGCTCAATAGCGCCACGTGCCAAATCAGGACAATGTGGTATTGCAGGTAAAAGTGCTTTATAAGCCAGAGAGAAGTTAGTTGGAATAAGTATATCTGAGGCTTGATTTAGGCTCAAACCTTTTGAAAAACGTTTGAGGGACATAAACAATATGATATTAAATATTAGATTTTTTTTTAAATTCATGGTTTAGATTCTTTAACCCTATATACTATACATAAGCTATTTGAAAATAGCAGATCTACAAGCTCTCTCTGCAATGTGACGCGTTGTGAGCTTGTAGGTCTGCTATTTTCGGCTTCAGGATTAGGGCTAAAATCGTCATCCAGATGTTGTCAGTACAGTAATACCAACGTCACGTGCGTGTGTGTGTGTGTGTGTGTGTGTGTGTGTGTGTGTGTGTGTGTGTGTGTGTGTGTTTGCGTGCGTGCACAGAGGATGGAGATGGAGAAGCAGGTGCTAGAGGAGCAGCAGGACCGTTTTCGTGTGTCGTCGGCCCGTTCAGCTCTACTGATGGAGAGACAGCAGGCCAGACTGGACAAGCAGCGCAGACAAGAGCTGGACCACATCAACGCTACACTGGCCCAAACCCAGAGACTACAGTCAGTTTTTCAATACACTTAATTGACCTATAACTGTAAGTCAGAGGCAACAGATCAACATACATAGGTCAGTATAGGCAGGTGTGTAGTGCTACTTTTAGAAGTGGGGGAGCGCATCTATACCACTTGTTTCCCTGTATATCAAATCTCTTTGCCAAAAATAGCCAATCTACAAGCTCACAATGCATCGCAGCACTGCTCGTTGTGAGCTTGTAGATCGGCTATTTTGGGTTCCCTCCAGAATATGGATGCTGGGGTTCAAGTGGGTTTGACCAAAACCCAAATCCTAATCTAGGAAGTGGGGGAGCAAAACATTTTTTTTCATTGATTGTAATTATTTAATCATAAACATCATAAATTATTTAAGAAATCTATACTTTTATATATATTAGACTTCAAAATGTGGTCATACTGACATGATACTGACCATGGTTCTGACCACGATACTGACATGATACTGACCTTGCCTTTATTTTTAAAAGTTACAATTACAATGACCATAATGTTTTACCATCTGATAGAGCATTTAACATTTAAAATGATATAAAAGGCAGTTTTGTCAAAAAAAAACATCACATACACTCTTTGTGCTCCAAGCCCTCGAGAAACACCTTCTCATGATCTCTCTCTCTCTCTAGGAATAAGGCCCTCAATGAGATGAACATCAACAGGTACGAAGAAAGTTTCTTCTCCAAGTTCAACACTAGCAGTCGATGATGGAACACAGAGAAGCTTGTTGCACCAATGACTGGATCATCATTATGACTGACTTTATCAAGTCCCTGCGGTGCCCTGCTGCTTTATTCACCTATTGTCCTGTTGACCTGAAATGTTGGGTGGAATGGGCCTGACATCCCTGTGACATAACCCTCAAACCCTGTGTAAAATATGATGCAGCACAGGAACCTGAATGTATTAGAGCTCAGTTCTTCAGTTGATAAAATGAAACATCTCCAGATCATTCATAGATATAGGTAAGGTAATGTCCGCACAAGTATAAGTATATTAGAATAGATTTGGAGAAGTGAGGATTCTCCTGGTCCCACAAAATACATGGTTAAAATGGAGTCAAACTTACTTTATACTTAGTAACTACATGTAAGACAAGTTAACTCAGGCTACGAGGTGCAACAGAGTAAACGTGGAGTTTCTACAACATCAATATGCTTGTGTTTTATATATAGGCTACTGTACTGTATATAGACCCCTTAACAGACAACGTCACACTGATGAGAACCAGTATGCGTGCAACCAGTATGCGCGCAATGAAACCCATTCTATCAGCTCTCGCTAGGACGCGCCTCACTAGCCAACACACAAGAGGGGGTTGGGGTGTGCTGAAACCAGCGCACCCCGAAACAACAGGTTGGAAATTGATTGCGTGAAACAATCACCTGTGCGTCCAGTCTAAATGTTAGTAAACAAATAATTGGTCTATTGTAGAGTTCTAAGCCACCTGCTGGTTCAACAGTGCAGCTGCACCTAATGTCCCTTTCCCCACACCGTACCTCAACAGACACATAAAGATGTTGTGCTGTGCACCATTAGCCCACACTTAATTGCACACCCTATGAAGGGCACTCGAGTAAAAGTACAAATGTATTGGAATCAAAGTGTACTTAAAGTACCAAAAATAGAAAGTACTCATTCTGCAGAAAGTCCCATTTCTCAAATGTATAAAACGTAAAAAGAAATTATTTGAAAATAGCAGATCTACAAGCTCACAATGCATCGCGATGTGAGGCATTGTGAGCGTATGTGTGTGTAAATCAGCTATTTTCAAATGGCCAAAATGTATATACAGTAGGGCTAATGTGTGTAATGTAGGCCTATGTTTTCTAATAATAATCAAAATCTACAAAGTAACTAGTAACTAAAGTTTTCAAATAATTATTGTGCAGTAAAAGTACAATATTTGCCTCTGAGATGTAGTGGAGTAGAAGTAAAAGTACTGAAAATTGGAAATACTCCAATAAAGTAAAAATACCTCAAAAGTGTACTTAAGCAAAGCACATGAGTAAATGTACTTACTTTACACCACTGGGGACACCACATTGTGCTTTAAACAATTTCAAACTAATTGTCCACATTCATCATGGAGGGGAAAAAAGCGACCTGCCTTGTTTTACGGAGAAAGACGAAATGTTCCGAGCACATACAGAGATCTGGTATCCTAGCAACCACTGTGTTTAGACGGTATCCTAGCAACCACTGTGTTTGTACGGTATCTGAGCAACCACTGTGTTTGGACATTTTCCTCAGTCATAAGAAGTAAAGACACTCTGTTAATAGATTAAAAGAAAGATCCACTTAGTTAAAATGTTCAATGTTGAACTGCTGTCTGACCGCGTTGCTGCCAAATGTCTGGACAGGCGTCACAACATAGAGACACAAAGGCGACAGAGGATCTTTAACGACACAGTTAGAACGATAGGGGTAAGTTTTATGAAGCAGTGGTGGAAAAAGTACTCACATTTTGTACTTAAGTAAAAATATCAATACTGCGATGTAGGAATATACTCTGTTACAAGTAAAAATCCGGAATAAAATATTTACTTGAGTAAAAGTACAAAAGTATTGGTATATCAAAATGTACTTAAAGTACTAAAAGTAGAAAGTACTCATTATGCAAAATGTCCCCTTTTACAAGTTTTCAAATGTATAAAATGTTTGAAATATTTTGAAAATAGCGGATCTACAAGCTCTCTATACATCGCATTGCAACGCATTGTGAGCTTGTAGATCGGCTATTTTCAAATGGGCAAAATGTATATAAGGCTGAAGTGGATAATGTTTGTTTTGTAATAATAATAATCTACAGAGTAACTAACTAAAGTTATCAAATAATTGTAGTGGAGTAAAAGTATAATATTTGCCGCTCTGACATGTAGTGGAGTAGAAGTAAAAGTATTTGAAATTAGAAATACTCAAAATTGTACTTAAGTACAGTAGGCTACTTGAGTAAATGTACTTAATTACTTTCCTCCACTGGTAAGTTTTATTAAGCCTGCTGATTTACTGTCCATCCTTGTACATCATGGTGACATGACATTTAATGTGTGTTGTAGATTGACACGGAAGCGCTTGACATCCAAGTGAGAGAAAAGAAGACGAAAGAGGAGGCAGAAAAACAGACACTGGATGCACATGGTGAGAAAAGTTCACATTATATTAGATATCATCATTAGATATCATATATATCATAGATGTATTTGATCGAGTCTGACGAGTTTGCTTATGTAGGTAGGCTATCTATTCAAAACAGTGATAGAGTAGCCTACTCTCTCCCTTTCACGCACGCACGCATGAGCATATCTCTGCTGTCGGGCAGAAACCAGCTAACTCCAAAATGTTCATTTTTCAGGAAATGAAAAAAACAAAACAAAAAGTGGAGTTAGGAGGTTTTGTCCATCATTGATAAGAACTGCTAAATGGACCTCCATGTATGGGCATTAAAGGAAAGGACTGATAGATACAGAGATCTCCATATATGGGCATATCGGTCGGGTTGGTGGTGCAACATACAGTAGGTGTGAAGGCCGCGTAGCGGCTCAAACCTCTAGTCTAGTGTCTTAAAAGTGGTTAGAAATCGGGACACATCAGTTGCATAATTTGCAGATATCGATGTCATCCAATAAGTCAAATAATGGCCGATATATCGGTCTGGCTCTAGCCTAGCGTGTGTTGTTGTGTTCCCATCACAGCTGCAGACATGGTGCGCAGCGACAGAGTGGCGCTTCTCCTCGATGGCCGCCAGGTCAAGGCGCAGCGCGCGATGGAGGCGGCTGTGGTCGGGTACCGCCAGCACTTCCAGCATCCGCAGAGTCGGCGGGAGTATGACATGAACGACCCAGAGCTCTGGAAAACTGAAGATGCGCAGATGATGCTGCCCGGTCTGGTGGGCGAAGACCCCAGCAGCGAGGCCAGGCTGAGGCGACAGAAGGAGCAGCTCCGAGCGTGGCTTCACCAGCAGCAGTGTGAGCGGCTGGCAGCACGGGACCGGCAGAGGTTGGAGGGTAGGTTTGACTTTCATCCTGTCTCCTTCAAATGTCTAGGCCCTTATGTGCACGCACATCCCCTCTCCACATTAGGCTCTATGCACAGCAATTGGGCCTCTTCTTACTTCCTTCACAAGTGTTACCAATAATACTAATGAAGGCTCTGTTCCATTTCGTGTAGCACAGTGGTTCTCAAACGTTTTAATTTCAAGGACCCCTGAGAGTGTGCAAACGGAACCCAATGGACCCTTTGGTTCCATTTGTACACTCTCAGAGTTACACATCCATAAGGGGCCATTTGGAACCCCCTCAAGGAACCATGAGGGTCCCTGGATCACACTTTGAGACCCCACTGGTGTTTCCAGTGACAGTGAGCCAACATGCACAACATCAGCACCCTGACACTGTTTGACCAGAATGGAACAGAGCCTTAATGGTAACACCCGTGAAGGAAGTAAGAAGAGGCCCAATGTCTTTCCAATATCGCTGCTGTGCATACAGCCTAATTCTGGATCAATCAGGATGTTGAGGTAAACTGTAACATTTGAGTAGGCCTATTTATTTTTTGTTGTCAATATTTTTGGGGCTTTCTGCCTTTATTTGGATAGTACAGTTGAGATAGACAGGAACAGGGAGAGAGAGACAGGGAGTGACACACAGCAAAAGTTGTTGGGCTCGGGAATCGAACCTGCAACCTGCAATTAGAGCCTATACCGTATGTGGCACAGTGTGTGTCTTAACCACTAAGCCATTGGCGGCCCAAGTTTTACTAACATAGAACTTTATTACATATTACATTCATTATTTGAGATGCGCATACATACATGGAGTGCTTGGTAGGAAGAAATGGCAATGGTATGAGGCAGTTTAAACATCTATATACAATATATAATAGCCCAAACTATTATATTGCACTTGCTCACACTCACTCACTATACATACACACATGTGCTTCCTGTCCGTCAGATCAGCAGTATGACTGGAGCAGAGTGAGCCTGAACAACAAAGCTCTGCAGCTTCAGAAGCTTGAGGAGGAGAAGAAGAAAGCAGCAGTTCTCGCTACCAAAGACTACAACCTGGCCCAGGTAGGACCCATGTCCACACGCACACATCAAACTACACGATACCAAAGACTACAACCTGGCCCAGGTAGGACCCATGTCCACACGCACACATCAAACTACACGATACCAAAGACTACAACCTGGCCCAGGTAGCTAGGACCCATGTCCACACGCACACATCAGACTACACAATACCGAAGACTACAACTGGGCCCAGGTAGTTATTATTTTGGTGATTGCCACCCCCTTGTGTTGACATTTAATCTCAAATTCAATTATTTTATGAACATTTTCTGTGCTGAATGCATCTCATTCCACACCCAACCATCTACATAGACTTGTCTTTTCTTTTGTCTTATGTCTTTTCTTGCCTGCAATCATACATTCATGCACTACTTTCAACCTTGTTGTCCCTTTTTTAGGCATATCATCAGTGGTGGAAAAAGTCAAAGAAATTCATACTTAAGTAAAAGTATCAATACTGCAATGTAGAAATACTCCATTACAAGTAAAAGTATTGGCGTAAAAATACTTAAAGTACCAAAAGTAAAAGTAGTCATTATGCAGAACGTCCCAACATACACATGTTTTGTAATAATAATCAAAATCTACAAAGTAACTAGTAACTCAAGTTTTCATATAATTGTAGTGGAGTAAGAGCCTCTGAAGTAAAAAATACCTCAAAACTTTACAGTACTTGAGCAAATGCACTTAGTTACTCACACCACTGCATATCATCATAGGTGAACACTTTCAAAAATGCTCCATTCTTTTATTTTTGATTTACTTTCCAAAAAGAAGTGTTCACTTGTGTTTTTGCCACCCTCTGGTTTTCTCTGAAATGACACCGCAGCGTCCTTCCCTGTGTTGATTTTGTTGACTAAACATAATTATGGTGAAGATTTTTCGCCGACTACCTTTTTTCACTGACGAAAACTAAATAAAAACTACGCTACGATGACTAAAACTAAGACCAAATACAATTTCATCAACAAATAAAAACTAGACTAAAATGTTAGTGAGGTACTAGTGGAGAAGAGATCCAGTAGAGCTAAAAGACAGAAAGTAATTTCATGTTTGGTTGCCCTCGGGTGTTGTGCTCTGAAAATAGCAGATCTACAAGCTCACAACCCGTCGCGCTGCGACGAGTTGTGAGCTTGTAGATCTGCTATTTTCAGCATGCAACCAAGTGTAAAATCCGCCATCACAACGCCATCAAGGCACCGCAAAAATACATTTTAGTCGCCGAAATCAACTGTAGATTTAGCCAACTATAATCTTATGATATTTAGTCAACTAAAACTAGACAAAAACTAAAACATTTCAGATGACAAAAATTTGACTAAAACTAAATGGAATTTTATTCAAAAAACTATAACTAAAACTAAATCAAAATGTGCTGTCAAAATCAACACTGATCCTTCTCCAGGCGGCAGAGTCTCAGGAGAGGCGTCGCAGGGAGCAGGAGTGGAACGAGGACATCGGCCGCACGGACCAACTGAACCAGCTGCAGGGCGAGCTGATCGGAGACGACATCACGCAGGCCACCCTGGGCGTACTGGGAGCCCCCCGGCTGCAACCCAGCCAACCCAAGAAGGCCTCTCCTCAGAGCCTGCTGGAGACCGTTCAGTTCCAGAAGTATCAAACTGAAGAGAGGAAGGTAAACAAAGTATACACCAGTGGTTCTCAAAGCGGGGCCCGGTTGCCCCCCCCCCAAGGGTCCTCGATGGGGTCCCAGGGGGTCCCACTCCCAAGCAAAATGTGTTTGTATTGTATCAAAATCGGTTTTACCACTTTAAAGGGACTACACCATGAATTTTAACTTTTTCTTCTTTTTTGTGTTTTTGGACTCCCCTACCTCTCTTCTATCCCAAAAAATACCCCAGTTTGAGCACTCAGGCTTTCACAGCATATCTGGGGTTTTATGTAAATTCGTCTCAAAACAGGCCAAACTGATTTGCCCCCGAAAGGGACGTCACTAGCGGAACAAACCCTCCCGTTTTTCAGTTCCAACATAAAAATAAATAAATATATATATTTCTTTTTATTTCTTATTTTTTTACTTTTTCCACACAGAACCAGGAGATAACATGCATACAAACTGGCTCAATAGCGCCACGTGCCAAATCAGGACAATGTGGTATTGCAGGTAAAAGTGCTTTATAAGCCAGAGAGAAGTTAGTTGGAATAAGTATATCTGAGGCTTGATTTAGGCTCAAACCTTTTGAAAAACATTTCAGGGACATAAACAATATGATATTAAATATTTGATTTGTTTTTTAAATTCATGGTGTAGATTCTTTAACCCTATCTAACTATATAAATGGCGAGCAACTTCCGCACCCTGGGTGCGACACCCCACAGCTCTGTTATCGAATAAACAACGCACCGCCAGACCACATGTCGCCAACTGACTCGCCACGGCGCCCGCACTGAATTTACGCCTCGCGTAGGGGACATCTCACTGATCACTACACCTTTTCCACCGCGCAACATAATTAATTCTACTCACCAAATGTCGGACAAAACGGAAGGGGAGGCAGCTTCGTACCGTTTACCGTGCGCACGACCTCATCACCACAACAGCAGGCAGCCGGTGCGGGGGCTTTTTCCTTTTTTTCCCAAAAAATGTTTTGGTCACCATTTTCTCCAGGCACCATTTCTGGTGTAACGCCACCGCCAGCATGCGCTGGCTTGCGCTGCCATTGCACTCTGCCCATCTCCTCCACACCAACACACACGCAGCTCCTTTGCTTCAACCCCCCCCCCCCTTCTTACGTACCTCCTTTGTTCCACCCAGGCCGTTACTTTCACTTCACTCATGTCTCGATCACACTATGTCCGTCCTTCACGTGCCATGTTCATCCCAAACACAAAAACAAACAACTCGGGTTGCCAAGTTCAGGTTGCCAGGTCCTCTAAAAACAAGCGCCAGAAACAAGCAACCACCTTCATGAAAAAAAAAAAAACACCAAAGGGCTCCGCCATGTTCCAGGGGGGTCCCCGCGCGTCCCAACACTCCACAGGGGGTCCGTAGACCAGCAGGGGGTCCGCGGGGGTCCCCCTCAAACATCAAAAATATATTTTTTTCAATTTTTTTTTTTTTTTTTTTTAACTTTTCCACAGTTTTACTCCAGCAATTTAACCGCCATGTTCCAGGGGGGTCCCCGCGCGTCCCAACACTCCACAGGGGGTCCGTAGACCAGCAGGGGGTCCGCGGGGGTCCCCCTCAAACATCAAAAATATATTTTTTTCACATTTTCTTTTTTTTTTTTTTTAACTTTTCCACAGTTTTACTCCAGCAATTTCAGTACCCCAATATACACGCGGCCCACTGGGCCCCGTGCGCGGCTGAGGTGGAGGGGGGCGTAGCCCCCCGAAACTCTAGTATACTATACATAAGCTATTTGAAAATAGCAGATCTACAAGCTCTCTCTACAATGTGACGCGTTGTGAGCTTGTAGGTCTGCTATTTTCGGCTTCAGGATTAGGACTAAAATTGTCATCCAGATGTTGTCAGTACAGTAATACCAACGTCACGTGCGTGTGTGTGTGTGTGTGTGTGTGTGTGTGTGTGTGTGTGTGTGTGTGTGTGTGTGTGTGTGTGTGTGTGTGTGTGTGTGTGTGTGTGTGTGTGTGTGTGTGTGTGTGTGTGTTTGTGTGCGTGCACAGAGGTTGGAGATGGAGGAGCAGGTGCTAGAGGAGCAGCAGGACCGTTTTCGTGTGTCGTCGGCCCGTTCAGCTCTACTGATGGAGAGACAGCAGGCCAGACTGGACAAGCAGCGCAGACAAGAGCTGGACCACATCAACGCTACACTGGCCCAAACCCAGAGACTACAGTCAGTTTTTCAATACACTTAATTGACCTATAACTGTAAGTCAGAGACAACAGATCAACAGACATAGGTCAGTATAGGCAGGTGTGTAGTGCTACTTTTAGAAGTGGGGGAGCGCATCTATACCACTTATTTCCCTGTATATCAAATCTCTTTGCCAAAAATAGCCAATCTACAAG
This sequence comes from Gymnoscopelus microlampas, assembly GCF_963454915.1. NCBI lineage: Eukaryota > Metazoa > Chordata > Actinopteri > Myctophiformes > Myctophidae > Gymnoscopelus > Gymnoscopelus microlampas. Next base: position 31,978,189 of record NC_139943.1, read on the forward strand.
CTCACAATAATAATAATAATAATACATTTTATTTGTATTGCACTTTACATTTGAAACAAACCTCAAAGTGCTACAGTACATAATAAAACACGATAGAAAACCATTTGCAGAAATCAAAAAGTATAAAACAGGTTAAAAACAAGTTTAAAAACACATTTAAAAAGGAGAGGCAGGGATATTAAAACCGGCTTAAAAAGCTAACCAAATGCTTTGTTAAAATGGTAGGTTTTTAGTACTCTCTTAAAAGTGTTCACAGATTGAGGAGATGGTCTGGGAGTGAGTTCCACAGCCGGGGGGCAGCTGCACAAAATGCTCGATCTCCCAGAGGGTACATACACACATGTCCGTTCGCGACCGTTCCGCGTCCGTTTCCGTTCGCCGGAAATCCCATCCACTCCCATGAGTGGATGGGACTTCCGGCGAACGGAAACGGTATGAAACGGACGCGAAACGGTCGCAAACGGACATGTGTGTATGTACCCATAGGGTACATACACACATGAGCGTACGCTGACGGCAAACGCTACGCTAGAAACGGACGCGAAACGGTCGCAAACGGACATGTGTGTATGTACCCATAGTGGGTACATACACACATGAGCGTCAACTTGACACCCGGAATTCGGAAGTCCCGTCCACTCCCATGTTATAGGAAAAACCGGACCGGAACTTCCGTTTTTTAACTTAACATGAGAGTGGACGGGGCTAGCGTAGCGTAGCGTAGCGTTTGCCGTCAGCATACGCTCATGTGTGTATGTACCCAGTGCGGAGGTTGGTGTGCCGTTCCTTGAGCTTGTTACTACTTCCGGATCGGAGGCTGCGGGTGGCGGTCTGTGGTTCGATCAATTCCTTGAGGTAGGGGGGGGGCATTTCCGTAGATGCACTGGTGGGTTAACAGGGTGATTTTGAATTCTGTCCGGGAGGAGATGGGAAGCCAGTGCAGTGATTTGAGAATGGGGTGATGTGATCGTATTTGCGCACTCTCGTCAGGATCCTAGCAGCGCTGTTCTGAACGTATTGGAGCTTTTGAAGGCCCTTACTGGGGATCCCGACGAGAAGTGCATTACAGTAGTCCAACAATGCATCGCAGCACTGCTCGTTGTGAGCTTGTAGATCGGCTATTTTGGGTTCCCTCCAGAATATGGATGCTGGGGTTCAAGTGGTTTTGACCAAAACCCAAATCCTAATCTAGGAAGTGGGGGAGCAAAACATTTTTTTTCATTGATTGTAATTATTTAATCATAAACATCATAAATTATTTAAGAAATCTATACTTTTATATATATTAGACTTCAAAATGTGGTCATACTGACATGATACTGACCATGGTTCTGACCACGATACTGACATGATACTGACCTTGCCTTTATTTTTAAAAGTTACAATTACAATGACCATAATGTTTTACCATCTGATAGAGCATTTAACATTTAAAATCATATAAAAGGCAGTTTTGTCAAATATCACATACACTCTTTGTGCTCCAAGCCCTCGAGAAACACCTTCTCATGATCTCTCTCTCTCTCTAGGAATAAGGCCCTCAATGAGATGAACATCAACAGGTACGAAGAAAGTTTCTTCTCCAAGTTCAACACTAGCAGTCGATGATGGAACACAGAGAAGCTTGTTGCACCAATGACTGGATCATCATTATGACTGACTTTATCAAGTCCCTGCGGTGCCCTGCTGCTTTATTCACCTATTGTCCTGTTGACCTGTATGTTGACCTGAAATGTTGGGTGGAATGGGCCTGACATCCCTGTGACATAACCCTCAAACCCTGTGTAAAATATGATGCAGCACATGAACCTGAATGTATTAGAGCTCAGTTCTTCAGTTGATAACATGAAACATCTCCAGATCATTCATAGATATAGGTAAGGTAATGTCCGCACAAGTATAAGTATATTAGAATAGATTTGGAGAAGTGAGGATTCTCCTGGTCCCACAAAATACATGGTTAAAATGGAGTCAAACTTACTTTATACTTAGTAACTAAGACAAGTTAACTCAGGCTACGAGGTGCAACAGAGTAAACGTGGAGTTTCTACAACATCAATATACTTGTGTTTTATATATAGGCTACTGTACTGTATAGAGTGTAACAAGAAATCCTGAAGGGGGCGTCAACAAGTGTCTTTTGGTAGCGGCGGCCATGTTGGGAGGAATGGTCTTAGGGTTGAGGGTACATAAACAGCTTGTAAACAGTGACTCGACCGTGTTCTTTTTTTTCTCACAGTCACGATGGTGAGGACTTGCTCAGTTCATAAGTGCTACAGCAGGTCGGGTCGAGGCAATGCGGGAGATAAACGAGTATAGTTTTTCAGATTTCAGTTAATTAGTGTATTAGCCATGGATCACACGACGTTCGTCCGTCATGAGCGTCATGGCTGAACTGCAACCTGGTTTTTGTACTTTCTCTATTTATAACCTTTACATCTACATACACGTTCAGATTTTAAATATAAAGTGCTTACTTTATGGCCATGGATGTTACAAGTCTACTAGGGCACTCGGAAATACCTGTATTGTCTGAATTGTTCAATAAAAAGCATTTTAATTCGATCGGTGGCCATTTTTTTTGTATTTCTTCATGCTGTCAACTACGCGACCCTATTGGTTGGGAGGTGTACTGCACTCTGATACATTATAACTCTATGACACAATGGCCACCGATCGGATTAAATTGCTTTTTATTGAACAATCCGGAATAATACGGGTACTTACAGCAGCCCGAAGTGAATTGTAACATCCGTGGCCAGGAGTTAAGCACTATATATTTGAAATCAGAACGTTTATGTAGATGTAGGGCCGTAAATGGAGAAAGTGCAAACACCAGGTTGAAGTTTCGTCATGACTGTCATGATACAGTGATTCGCTCAGGTTCTTATGTTTTGTCGTAAGACTGTGTTGCACTCCCAAAAATCACTGATCTACAAGCTCACCGCGACGCATTGTGAGCTTGAGATAAGGTTTTTGGGGTGTGTAACACAGTCTTAGACATGGCATTAGCATATTAATTTCAATGATGAGTGTTTATTTCAGGTATAAATCAGTCCACCTCAGTGAGAGCTAATGTTGGCCTTGCTTGTTTTGACTGTAATGAATTATTATTATTATTATTATTATTATTATTATTATTATTATTATTATTATTATATCTATGAATTTTGTTTTTAACCTACAGTACAAAGCAAAATCATTTAATTAAGAGAAAGAGAGTACAAATAGTACCATTGTGTCACTACCGAAACGGGAAAAGAATTACTGAGTCCAGAGCTCGATGAATGTTAGGGGCCAAAAAAAAAGTCACTACCAATCAACTTTAAATTGCCTGAAACGTACTCCTAACATGTTTTTGGGGGAACATTTTTTTTTTCGTTTCGGTAGTGACACCATTGTGTCACTACTGAAACGGGAAAAAAATTACTAAGTCCAGAGCTCGATGAATGTTAGGGACCAAAAAAAAAGTCACTACCAATCAACTTTAAATTGCCTGAAACGTACTCCTAACAGGTTTTTGGGGGAACAATTTTTTTTCGTTTCGGTAGTGACACCATTGTGTCACTACCGAAACGGAAAAAATTTTACTAAGTCCAGAGCTCGATGAATGTTAGGGACCAAAAAAAAAGTCACTACCAATCAACTTTAAATTGCCTGAAACGTACTCCTAACAGGTTTTTGGGGGAACTTTTTTTTTTTCGTTTCGGTAGTGACACCATTGTGTCACTACCATTGTGTCACTACCATTGTGTCACTACCGAAACGGAAAAAAATTTACTAAGTCTAGAGCTCGATGAATGTTAGGGGCCAAAAGAAAAGTCACTACCAATGAACTTTAAATTGCCTGAAACGTACTCCTAACAGGTTTTTGGGGGAATTTTTTTTTTCCCGTTTCGGTAGTGACACCATTGTGTCACTAACGAAACGGAAAAAAAATTACTAAGTCCAGAGCTCGATGAATGTTAGGGGCCAAAAAAAAAGTCGGTAGCACTTTACAATAATGACCCGTTATAAAGCATTTATAAACGTTTATAAGTAGTTTGTAGACTATTAACAAATCATTAACAACCTGTTTGTTGACATTCGTAAATGATTACTAAAACCTTTATAACTACAGTTACAAATCATTTGTAAAGTATTAGTAAGTAGTGAACTATTCATGAATAAGCCATTTATATACATCTGTAAAAGATTATTAAATCATTTGTAACGACCCATTCTAAAGCATTTATAAACGTTTATAAGCAGTTTGTAGACTATTAACAAATCATTAACAACCTGTTTATTGACATTCGTAAATGATTACTAAAACCTTTATAACTACGGTTACAAATCATCTATAAAGGTATTAGTAACTATTCATGAATAAGCCATGTATAATACATCTGTAAATGATTATTAAATCATTTGTAACTGATGTTACATAATATATACAAGCTATTGGTAGCTTGTTCATGTTTAACATATGCTTTGTTAAACATTCCTGAAGTATCTATAAATCCTTAGTACATGTTATTATGTGCCCTGTAGTAAAGTGAAGACAGTTCATCATTTACAACTGTCTGTTAATGTGTTTGTTCATGTTTAACATGCTTTGTAAAACATTCCTAAAATATCTATAAATCCTTTGTACATGTTATTATGTGCCCTACAGTAAAGTGAAGACAGTTCATCATTTATGACTGTCTGTTAATGTGGACTTTCTCCTTACCTGTTGCAAACTACCTGGCTTTCATGAATGCAGACACCAAACAATTACTAGAATTATCATTCATGTTAAGCAAATGATGCGTAAGACATTCGTAAAGAGTATGTAAACCATTTGTGGTGTTGGGGACCAAAAAAGTCACTACAAAGTACTACCAATCAACTCTAAATTGCCTGAAACGTACTCCTAACAGGTTTTTGGGGGGACGATTTTGGCCTCCACACTTAGTGATTATTTCGGATTTAAAGGACGACTTCACCACTTTTCAACATATCTTCATATAATAGGTCCTCACTAATGCTCATGATAAAATGATAAAAAAAAATGTTCTACTTGGTCTGTGTCTCATAGGAGGACTGTGGACAGTCCAGAAACCCGTCTACCAGTGACATCATCGTTAGACAGGATTTTTATCCCAAAAAAGATTACACATTTTTTATTCAGATTTTTATTAAGGTGAGAACAATGGGATCTATTATTGCATTGCAACTTTCCAGGAATACAAAGCCTGCAGTTTCTATTAGCTTGGATTCCCCATCGATGATGTCACTGGTAGACGGGTTTCTGAACTGTCTACAGCCCTCCTCTGAGACACAGACTGATTAGATAAAAATGGTACCATTTTATCATGAGCATTAGTGAGGACCTATTATATGAAGATATGTTGAAAAGTGGTGAAGTCGTCCTTGTGGTGTAAAAGATAATCTGACTATACTAAGTTGTTATTTGTTTGTTTAAGTCTGGCTATACTCTACTCAGAGTCATAAGTTTACAAAATGTACTTAAGTACAGTGAACGTCTGTGCGGTTTGTCTTCATCACTGAAAATAACGTACATGTAAACTGTCATGTGCAGTTGGGGTGAAGAAACACAACCATTTCACTCCTAATAATACCTATTTGATTTAACATCCTGACTTGCTGCTGTAGCTGAGGCTTGAACCTGTTACCTGCGGCTCACTAGTCAGTGACTCTATCCATTCACCTACAACTGTTTCCTTGGAATCTGTGGTTCTGAAACATTTTGTTGTCAACCCCCCAAATTGACATGTATTTGGGCAGTGGACCCCAATGTGAAAAGGTGTAGTGTCAGGGCCCCCCATGAAAAAGATTTATATTTATGCTGTAACACTTTTTAAAAAAAAGTTATTTGTCTTGTTTGTTGTTCAAGTCAAAGCACCAGGAAGGCTGTATTTGTCAGCCATCTGTTAGCTCAATGGGTTGAGACGCAGTATTCATGATCCAGAGGCCATGAGTTCAAATCCCATTGATGTCTTTCCTATGATTCTTTCCTTTGCAGACTGGCTTCCAGAAGATCAACTGAAAACTACCAGGAAGGCTATATTTGTCATCCAACTGTTAGCTCAATGGATTGAGACGCAGTATACATGATCCAGAGGCCATGAGTTCAAATCCCATTGATGTCTTTCCTATGATTCTTTCCTTTGCAGACTGGCTTCCAGAAGATCAACTGAAAACTACCAGGAAGGCTATATTTGTCATCCAACTGTTAGCTCAATGGATTGAGACGCAGTATACATGATCCAGAGGCCATGAGTTCAAATCCCATTGATGTCTTTCCTATGATTCTTTCCTTTGCAGACTGGCTTCTAGAAGATCAACTGAAAACTACCAGGAAGGCTGTACTTGTCAGCCATCTGTTAGCTCAATGGGTTGAGACGCAGTATTCATGATCCAGAGGCCATGAGTTCAAATCCCATTGATGTCTTTCCTATGATTCTTTCCTTTGCAGACTGGCTTCCAGAAGATCAACTGAAAACTACCAGGAAGGCTGTACTTGTCAGCCATCTGTTAGCTCAATGGGTTGAGACGCAGTATACATGATCCAGAGACCATGAGTTCAAATCCCACTGGTGTCTTTACTGTGATGCTTTCCTTTGCAGACTAACTTCTAGAAAAACAAGTTAAAACCACCAGGAAACCTGTAACTCTCAGCCAACAGCATAGCTCAACTGGTAGAGCGTCTGTCCAATAACATGACTTGACTTGACTTGAGTGGGTTCGATTCCCACTCGAGTCAAGTGTCCCCGGTAACTTGGGGCAACGGATAAATTGACTGATATCCTTAGTGATGCTTCCCTTTGCAGACTAACTTCTAGAAAAACAAGTTGAAACCTGTAACTCTCAGCCTACAGCATAGCTCAACTGGTAGAGCGTCTGTCCAATAACATGACTTGACTTGACTTGAGTGGGTTCAATTCCCACTCGAGTCAAGTGTCCCCGGTATCTTGGGGCAACGGATAAATTGACTGATATCCTTAGTGATGCTTCCCTTTGCAGACTAACTTCTAGAAAACAAGTTAAAACCACCAGGAAACCCGTAACTCTCAGCCAACAGCATAGCTCGACTGGTAGAGCGTCTGTCCAATAACATGACTTGACTTGACTTGAGTGGGTTCGATTCCCACTCGAGTCAAGTGTCCCAGGTAACTTGGGGAAACGGATAAATTGACTGATATCCGTAGAATAACTTGGATAACTTGGATAACTAAGGATATCAGTCAATTTATCCGTTGCCCCAAGTTACCGGGGACACTTGACTCGAGTGGAAATCGAACCCACTCAAGTCAAGTCAAGTTATTGGACAGACGCTCTACCAGTTGAGCTATGCTGTTGGCTGAGAGTTACAGGTTTTCTGGTGGTTTTAATTTGTTTTTCTAGAAGTTAGTCTGCAAAAGGAAGCATCACTAAGGATATCAGTCGATTTATCCGTTGCCCCAAGTTACCGGGGACACTTGACTCGAGTGGGAATCGAACCCACTCAAGTCAAGTCAAGTCATGTTATTGGACAGACGCTCTACCAGTTGAGCTATGCTGTTGGCTGAGAGTTACAGGTTTCCTGGTGGTTTTAACTTGTTTTTCTAGAAGTTATTCTGCAAAGGGAAGCATCACGAAGGATATCAGTCAATTTATCCGTTGCCCCAAGTTACCGGGGACACATGACTCGGAGTGGGAATCGAACCCACTCAAGTCAGGTTAAGTCATGTTATTGGACAGACGCTCTACCAGTTGAGCTAAGCTGTTGGCTGAGAGTTACAGGTTTCCTGGTGGTTTTAACTTGTTTTTCTAGGAGTTAGTCTGCAAAGGGAAGCATCACTAAGGATATCAGTCAATTTATCCGTTGCCTCAAGTTACCGGGGACACTTGACTGCAGTGGGAATCGAACCCACTCAAGTCAAGTCAAGTCATTGGACAGACGCTCTACCAGTTGAGCTAAGCTGTTGGCTGAGAGTTACAGGTTTCCTGGTGGTTTTAACTTGTTTTTCTAGAAGTTAGTCTGCAAAGGAAAGCATCACAGTAAAGACACCAGTGGGATTTGAACTCATGGCCTCTGGATCATGTATACTGCGTCTCAACCCATTGAGCTAACAGATGGCTGACAAGTACAGCCTTCCTGGTAGTTTTCAGTTGATCTTCTGGAAGCCAGTCTGCAAAGGAAAGAATCATAGGAAAGACGTCAATGGGATTTGAACTCATGGCCTCTGGATCATGTATACTGCGTCTCAACCCATTGAGCTAACAGTTGGATGACAAATATAGCCTTCCTGGTAGTTTTCAGTTGATCTTCTGGAAGCCAGTCTGCAAAGGAAAGAATCATAGGAAAGACATCAATGGGATTTGAACTCATGGCCTCTGGATCATGAATACTGCGTCTCAACCCATTGAGCTAACAGATGGCTGACAAGTACAGCCTTCCTGGTGCTTTGACTTGAACAACAAACAAGACAAATAACTTTTAAAAAAATGTGTTACAGCATAAATATAAATCTTTTTCATGGGGGGCCCTGACACTACATCTTTTCACATTGGGGTCCACTGCCCAAATACATGTCAATTTGAGGGGTTGACAACAAAACGTTTCAGAACCACAGATTCCAAGGAAACAGCTGTAGGTGAATGGATAGAGTCACTGACTAGTGAGCCGCAGGTAACAGGTTCAAACCTCAGCTCCAGCAGCAAGTCAGGATGTCAAATCAAATAGGTATTATTAGGAGTGAAATGGTTGTGTTTCTTCACCCCAACTGCACATGACATCAGTTTACATGTACGTTATTTTCAGTGATGAAGACCAACCGCGCAAACGTTCACTGTACTTGTGACAGGGTCAAAGCAGGGGGGTGAAACCAAATTGTAACATTTTTTATTGATGATGAAAAACCTGTATTACGCACTTAAAAACATCATTCTCTTAACTATATTTCTGCACTGCATGTTTTATGGTTGACAATGTATTTCCCCCCGGTCCCCGAGCCACTTGACATTGGACTCCCCTATAGGCTGTGTGACATTGGCCTTGTGACAGCGGACGGCCAATGTCCCCAGGTCACGCTGGTGGCAGAGCGAATGAGGGCGGAGTAGGGTGTGGCCCACCTTATTCAAGAGTGAGCGCGAGCCACTTGGACAGCAGAGAGACAGGCATACAGGGCAGTGTGGAAGTGACAGCCAGAAGGGACGGTTGTGCACAGGAGGAGCAGACATACCACGGAGCAGAGGTGGGGAATACAGTGATCGCGGCACGTACCAAGCCACCAGCAGCGGACGGTGAGCAGACGGCGCAGTAGCAGCAGAGACGGGGAGGACAGACAGACGAACCAAGGAACGGAGGAGAGGTCCAGTGGCGATAACGTTGCGCGCTTCACACCCTCAAAGCCAGACGTACAGTCTGGCGGGCGAGTAAGTGTCCTTCTATGCAACGTTACCTTTATAAACCCACGGTCCTAAACCTCATATGTGAAATATACCTGAACAGATGAACTGGTTCTAGTTTCTATGATTGCAGGCAATACGCACGAAGACAAGAAGAGACAGTGATTCCTGGCCTAAACCCCCGCTCCAGTTAAACCCCATATAAGGACATTCCCACCTTTTGCATTGAACCGTGATGAGTATATGACATATAGCAATTGAATTGGCACTTGGCACTTTACTGCTTCAGTAATAGTTGGCACTTTAACGCTAAATTCATTATTATTTGCTATAGTTTGCACAAGCCCTGTCTGTTTTTAGTGTTTGGTGATTGTCTGTATTCCTGTATTTTAGTTAGTTAGTGGGCGCATTAGGAGGTTGAGGTTTTAGAATTAGTGTTATATTTTGTTTATGCTTTTCAATATTTTATGGCTTATAGACGCCACTGTATTAGCTTAATAAAATAGATTACCTTTTTATACAAACCTGTTTCCGTCCAGCTTTCTCCAAGGGATATGTGTTGAAGTGTTGTTCTCATTTAAAAGTATTGTACTTACCTGGGTAAACTCGAACCTGTGAATAGCCTAAGAAAGAGTGTTACAGAGGACCCTACCTCTTAAATAAAAAGGTGGCGTAGTCTTGCAGTACCTAACAAACAGTATTATTCTCACAGTAATTACGCACCCCGCACTTTACCGTGCAACTGATATTTTATTGTTGTGAGTTTAATGTGTATTGTTATTTATTTATTATTGAGACAAAGTAAAGAGTGTCAGCATTCTAAAAAGAAGTGGCAAGTTACATGTGACAACCTGGCCACCGTCACATATTTGGCGTAGCGCGGCAGGACTGGGTAGAGAACAACACAAAATCCCTAAGAGAAACTGTATTGAAATTTTGCTGTTTTGCTGCTTTTTGTTTTGTTTTGTTTGGTTGAATCAAGAAAGTAATGATGATGATGCCAGTGTATCCAGGGGCACCGTGGCTACCTAAGTTTTCGGGCATAGAAGGTGAGGAGAAATACAGGGAATGGAGAGAACAGATTAAAGGATTATTGGGCACTCAGGATTTAACAGAGGAGAAAAAAGTTGCTTTTGTAGTACAGACCCTTACTGAGGAAGCTAAGCGACAAATTAGTGTAATTGACAAGGAAGATCGCAATACAGTGGCCAAAGTCTTTAAATGTTTAGACACGTTGTATAAAACATCTGTTTCTGCTTCCCAAGCTCGTGCCTTGTTCTATGGCTGTGCGCAACGCACAGGCGAAAGTGTGCAGGCTTATATTTTGAGGCTTAGAGAGTTGTTCTGCGGGCTGCGGCGGCTCGACCCAGACACCGCTCCCTCCGATGCCATTCTGCGAGAGCAGTTACTTGTAGGACTGTCTGAAGGCCCTCTGGGTCAAGCCTTAAGAATATATGCCCGTCGAAACCCCACAGAAGACTTCGCCGCCCTAAAAAATGAGGCCTTCCTACTAGACACTGAACATAGAAGAGAAGGGACTGCTGAAATCTTGTGCCATGCTGTTAAACCTGTCTCTATCCCAACACCCTCACAGGAATCTGAATGGAGAGAGAAACTGAAACAGGAGATTATGGAAGACGTCAAATCGCAAATGCAGGGGTTTACGCAGGAGCTCATGAAAGAGATCAGACCGCTCCTTCGACCCAACACCACCGATACACGACCTCGCGGTTCGCCTCCATCTGAACGACGCCGGGAGCCGTACCAACGCAACGAGTGGGATGAGGGAGGTAGGCCGATCTGTAGGAGCTGTAGGCAGTCTGGGCACATTGCTCGCTTTTGTAAATCTGACCCCAATCATTTAAACTAGTACGCCCTGTCGCCGAGGTCCGGGAGACAGGGGTGCAGCGCGCACTCGCCAGATCAAGGGCTAATGAAGTGTTTATTGGGGACTGTCCGACTATTGGGATCACTATGGGAGGAGTCCACTTAAGGGGGTTACTGGATACTGGGTCACAAGTCACATTAATGCAGCAAAGCTTATTTGAGGAAAAATTCTCACACCTAACGTTGGGAAATGGGCCCCTTGTTTTTAAATTACGCGCCGCTAATGGTCTTGACTTACCGTACACTGGCTATGCCATATTGGACCTAGAGCTGGAGGGAATGAAGATCCCAGGGAGAGGAGTTGTAATCGTGAAAGATGAACATTGTACTCAACCGCTGATTATTGGGATGAATGTCGTGAACGCTGTATGGCATGCCCTCTTTAAATGGCCTGGGAGGCCTGTGTTTCCATGTCAGCAGGGAAGGACGCTGTGGAAGGACGCATTCGCCACCTGTAGGAGGGTGGAGGCAGTGACGAACGAAGATGGGTCCATCGGTTATGTGTGGCCGGTCGGCCGGCGGAAGATTCGAATCCCCGCGCAGAGTGAAGTGATGATCTGGGGCCGCGCTTGGAGAGGACCAAATGGAGCGGACTACGAGGCCTTGATGGAAGCCTTGCCGGATGGAAAAGATTTGGGAGTGGCCCGTGCCCTCGTCACGGTGCGCCACGGACGTGTTCCCATACGAGTGTGCAACCCACACGCATATAGTCTGGTCCTGGACCGCCACCAGAAGCTGGGGAGGCTGTACCCGGTGGAAGAAGCGGATGTCCGAGGCGGCAGGGACCTGAGCCTGTCCCTGGGGACCGACGGAGAGGTGGAAGTGGCCGTAATCAGTGTGGAAGATGATGGACCACTGAAGACCCTGCCCGAAGAGATGGAAGTGTTGACGGAGCGTGATGACCTGCCGGAGGCGCAGAAGAGAGAGTTACACGAGATGTTGTGTCGGTGGAAGAAGGTGTTCGCCATCCATGACGAGGATTTCGGACGGACGGACGTCGTGCAACACCAGATACCGACCGGAGACGCGGCACCCATACGAGAGCGACACCGGCCGTTGCCGCCCTCCATGTACCGGGAGATGAAGACCCTCCTGAATGAGATGCTGGAGAAGGGAGTCATCAAGGAGAGTTGCAGTCCGTGGGCGGCACCTATCGTACTGGTCAAGAAGAAAGATGGCAGCTGGAGGTTCTGCGTCGACTACAGGAAACTTAACGCCGTGACGCACAAGGACGCCTTCCCCCTACCCAGGATAGAAGAGACGCTCACCAGCCTGACGAAGGCGCAATGGTTCTCCACGTTAGACCTGGCCAGCGGGTATTGGCAAGTAGGAATGGATCCCCGGGACCGGGAGAAGACCGCCTTTACGACCCCGCTGGGCCTGTTCGAGTTTCAACGCATGCCGTTCGGGCTTTGTAATGCGCCCGCGACGTTCCAGAGGCTGATGCAGCAGTGTCTGAGTGGTCAGGTGACAGAATCCTTGCTGGTATATCTTGATGACATTATAGTATATTCACCTGACTTCTCCTCTCATCTACAGCACCTCGAGCTCGTCTTCCAACGCCTGTGGAGACATGGACTGAAGCTGCGGTTAGACAAATGCAAACTTCTGCGGAGGGAAGTGCAATTTCTGGGCCATGTCGTGGACAAAGAGGGAGTGCGGCCCGATCCGGAGAAAGTGGTGGCAGTGCGGGACTGGACACCACCCTCAACGGTCCGCGAGGTCCGCGCGTTTCTAGGTCTAGCGGGTTACTATAGGCGTTTCGTGTCCTCTTTTGCTGCTATAGCACGACCCTTAAACAACTTATTGATAGGAATCCCAAATGACGTAAAATCCCACCAGTGTAAAGTCGAGTGGACTTCGGAGTGCCAGCGGGCGTTTGATGCGTTAAAGAGTGCCCTCACACAAGCCCCGGTGTTAGCGTATGCGGATTATACACAGCCTTTTGTGGTTTACACTGATGCGAGTGGCCGTGGGTTGGGAGCGGTTCTAGCCCAGGTCCAAGACGGTCACGAACGTGTAATAGCTTATGCAAGCCGCAGTCTCCACCCGACCGAGCAGAATGACGCAAATTATAGCTCGTTCAAATTGGAGCTTTTGGCCCTTAAATGGGCCGTGACCGAGAAGTTTAAAGATTATCTCACTGGCGCTCGATTCACAATATTCACGGACAATAACCCTGTTGCGCATCTCCAAACGGCTAGATTGGGAGCTGTGGAACAACGGTGGGCTGCTCAACTTGCGTCGTTTACTTTCGACATCAAGTATCGACCGGGCAAAAACAACGCCAACGCTGATGCCCTATCGCGGTTCCCAGTGCAGCCTGTAGATGTGGCGGCTGTACAATCGACGCCAGCAGCCCGGGAGGATGAGTGGAGAGAGACGCAGGATCGGGATCCAGATGTGCAGGTGGTGAAGAGGTGCGTGGAACGGGGGAGAGCCCCTAATATGGTGGAGAGGAAGAATTGGACTCGGGGAGCGCGGCAACTGTTACGCCAGTGGAACAAACTGATTATACGAAATCATGTGTTATATAGGAAGGTGACCGATCCTTATACCAAAGAACAATACTCACAGATCATTTGTCCAGGTTCACGCAGAGAGGAGGTATGGAGAGGAATCCACACGGCCGCGGCGCATGCTGGGTTGGAGAGGACCTTGGCCCAGCTGCGACGTCGGTTCTATTGGCCAGGCATGGAGGGAGCGGTGCGTCAGTTACAACAGGGTTGTGTCGCCTGCAGCCTGCAGAGGAACAGGTCAGAGCCTCGGGCCCCCTTACAACCCTTTGAAGTCTCATATCCACTAGAAGTAATAGCCATTGATTTCCTCACATTAGGTAGGCCTGCTGATGCGTGGCAAAACATTCTGGTAGCTACTGACTTATTCACCCGTTATAGTTGGGCTATTGCCACCCGAGACCAGACTGCGCACACCACTGTCCGTGCGTTATGGACGCATATTATCCAGCCGTTCGGCTGTCCGGCCCGGTTCCACTCAGATCGAGGCCCCAACTTCGAGTCCGAGTTAATGCACCATTTATGTCAGACTTATGGTATTGCAAAAAGTCGCACCACTCCGTACCACCCGGCTGGGAACGGTGGAGTGGAACGATTTAATCAGACATTACTGAACATGTTGCGATCACTAGACACTGATAAACAAGGAAGATGGAATGAGCACTTACCCGAGTTAGTTCATGCTTATAACAACACGATCCATAGTGCTACGGGTTATGCCCCCGCCTACTTAATGTTTGGCCGACATTTGAGGCGCCCTATAGATGTCCAGTTAGGAGTGCAGTCAGCGCAAGAGCGCATGGGAGTGGGTGGCTGGGTACAGGACCACCAACAGAGAATGGCGACAGCTTATAGGACCGCAGGGGAGAGGATGGGAGAAACGGCCAAGAGGAGAAAGCAGGTTTATGACCGTAGGGCCGGTATTACACCCCTATTACCAGGAGAGAGAGTGTGGATTCGAAATAGGAAGAGAGATGGCCAGGGGAAATTGAGTACGTGGTGGGACCCCGAGCCTTACGCAGTGATGGAACAGGTGGGAGCTACGGGGTTGGTGTACCGAGTCAGACCCGAGAAGGGGGGGCGAGAAAAGACCATACATAGAAATGCGTTGAAAGTGTGTGTAGCCCCCAGGTCGCCCCACGAGGACCCCCCAGCTGTAGTGCAGCCCGAGCAGGTAGAAGCAACAACGCCGCAGTATTATGGGTTTCTCTCCGTCCCGAGAGCACCAGATGAGCCACGGCGCTCGGGAAGAGCAAATATAGGCCAGCCACCCCAGAGGTATGGACATGATTAGGGACAGTTGCAGGGACTGGCAACGGAAAAGTGGGGGGGGATGTGACAGGGTCAAAGCAGGGGGGTGAAACCAAATTGTAACATTTTTTATTGATGATGAAAAACCTGTATTACGCACTTAAAAACATCATTCTCTTAACTATATTTCTGCACTGCATGTTTTATGGTTGACAATGTATTTCCCCCCGGTCCCCGAGCCACTTGACATTGGACTCCCCTATAGGCTGTGTGACATTGGCCTTGTGACAGCGGACGGCCAATGTCCCCAGGTCACGCTGGTGGCAGAGCGAATGAGGGCGGAGTAGGGTGTGGCCCACCTTATTCAAGAGTGAGCGCGAGCCACTTGGACAGCAGAGAGACAGGCATACAGGGCAGTGTGGAAGTGACAGCCAGAAGGGACGGTTGTGCACAGGAGGAGCAGACATACCACGGAGCAGAGGTGGGGAATACAGTGATCGCGGCACGTACCAAGCCACCAGCAGCGGACGGTGAGCAGACGGCGCAGTAGCAGCAGAGACGGGGAGGACAGACAGACGAACCAAGGAACGGAGGAGAGGTCCAGTGGCGATAACGTTGCGCGCTTCACACCCTCAAAGCCAGACGTACAGTCTGGCGGGCGAGTAAGTGTCCTTCTATGCAACGTTACCTTTATAAACCCACGGTCCTAAACCTCATATGTGAAATATACCTGAACAGATGAACTGGTTCTAGTTTCTATGATTGCAGGCAATACGCACGAAGACAAGAAGAGACAGTGATTCCTGGCCTAAACCCCCGCTCCAGTTAAACCCCATATAAGGACATTCCCACCTTTTGCATTGAACCGTGATGAGTATATGACATATAGCAATTGAATTGGCACTTGGCACTTTACTGCTTCAGTAATAGTTGGCACTTTAACGCTAAATTCATTATTATTTGCTATAGTTTGCACAAGCCCTGTCTGTTTTTAGTGTTTGGTGATTGTCTGTATTCCTGTATTTTAGTTAGTTAGTGGGCGCATTAGGAGGTTGAGGTTTTAGAATTAGTGTTATATTTTGTTTATGCTTTTCAATATTTTATGGCTTATAGACGCCACTGTATTAGCTTAATAAAATAGATTACCTTTTTATACAAACCTGTTTCCGTCCAGCTTTCTCCAAGGGATATGTGTTGAAGTGTTGTTCTCATTTAAAAGTATTGTACTTACCTGGGTAAACTCGAACCTGTGAATAGCCTAAGAAAGAGTGTTACAGAGGACCCTACCTCTTAAATAAAAAGGTGGCGTAGTCTTGCAGTACCTAACAAACAGTATTATTCTCACAGTAATTACGCACCCCGCACTTTACCGTGCAACTGATATTTTATTGTTGTGAGTTTAATGTGTATTGTTATTTATTTATTATTGAGACAAAGTAAAGAGTGTCAGCATTCTAAAAAGAAGTGGCAAGTTACATGTGACAACCTGGCCACCGTCACATATTTTAGTACATTTTGTAAACTTATGACTCTGAGTAGAGTATAGCCTGACTTAAACAAACAAATAACAACTTAGTATAGTCAGATTATCTTTTACACAACTTACATTTTGTAATCAAACTACCGAAACGAAAGTTGGTCACCACCGAAACGAAAGTTAAATCCGAAATAATCACTAAGTGTGGAGGCCAAAATCGTCCCCCCAAAAACCTGTTAGGAGTACGTTTCAGGCAATTTAGAGTTGATTGGTAGTACTTTGTAGTGACTTTTTTGGTCCCTAATACCACAAATGGTTTACATACTCTTTACGAATGTCTTACGCATCATTTGCTTAACATGAATGATAATTCTAGTAATTGTTTAGTGTCTGCATTCATGAAAGCCAGGTAGTTTGCAACAGGTAAGGAGAAAGTCCACATTAACAGACAGTCATAAATGATGAACTGTCTTCACTTTACTGTAGGGCACATAATAACATGTACAAAGGATTTATAGATATTTTAGGAATGTTTTACAAAGCATGTTAAACATGAACAAACACATTAACAGACAGTTGTAAATGATGAACTGTCTTCACTTTACTATAGGGCACATAATAACATGTACTAAGGATTTATAGATACTTTAGGAATGTTTAACAAAGCATATGTTAAACATGAACAAGCTACCAATAGCTTGTATATATTATGTAACATCAGTTACAAATGATTTAATAATCATTTACAGATGTATTATACATGGCTTATTCATGAATAGTTACTAATACCTTTATAGATGATTTGTAACCGTAGTTATAAAGGTTTTAGTAATCATTTACGAATGTCAATAAACAGGTTGTTAATGATTTGTTAATAGTCTACAAACTGCTTATAAACGTTTATAAATGCTTTAGAATGGGTCGTTACAAATGATTTAATAATCTTTTACAGATGTATATAAATGGCTTATTCATGAATAGTTCACTACTTACTAATACTTTACAAATGATTTGTAACTGTAGTTATAAAGGTTTTAGTAATCATTTACGAATGTCAACAAACAGGTTGTTAATGATTTGTAATGATTTGTAGTCTACAAACTACTTATAAACGTTTATAAATGCTTTATAATGGGTCATTATTGTAAAGTGCTACCAAAAAGTCACTACCAATCAACTTTAAATTGCCTGAAACGTACTCCTAACAGGTTTTTGGGGGAACTTTTTTTTTTTCGTTTCGGTAGTGACACCATTGTGTCACTACCGAAACGGAAAAAAAATGACTAAGTCCAGAGCTCGATGAATGTTAGGGACCAAAAAAAAAGTCACTACCAATCAACTTTAAATTGCCTGAAACGTACTCCTAACAGGTTTTTGGGGGAACAATTTTTTTTTAGTTTCGGTAGTGACACCATTGTGTCACTACCGAAACGGAAAAAAAATTACTAAACAGGTTTTTGGGGGAACAATTTTTTTTTCGTTTCGGTAGTGACACCATTGTGTCACTACCGAAACGGAAAGTTAGGCTTAAACATGAGGAATGTATAGTGAATATTGGAATTATCGCCTACTAATCTACAATGCGATAGCCTATTATACGTGCCATGCATCCAACCAATATGTCTGAGTCTGTGCTCAGGGATTTGTCAAAAACAAAAAAATCTCCATGAATTCAAGGCTTCATGGAGTGTGTAATTGATAGAAAATAAGTATTTTTTGGGTGAACTATTATTTAAAGTGTCTTGTTCAGGGACACTTTGCTGAGGCCTGTGGTCAAACCTGGGATGTATGGCCTGCCAGGCAGGCTCTCTAACCATTCAGCTATGACCACATCAGCAGCTGAGATTCTAAGGCAGTTGTACTCTGTAACAGTAAAGTGGTTTCAGGGGAAACTAGCAAAAATGAGGAATAATATAATAAAAGACTGCTTGCTAATAAAGCGTCATGTCTCACATTTTTTACAATGTATTTGATATTACCTTTATATTATTTAATACATTATGCATTTCATCCTCTATATATTGTCCAGCAACCTTTTTTTGTATATGGACTCATTTGAATGACCCTGCATTCAAAGAAAATGAAATCAATACAATAAGATATAATCAATGTAATTATATTACTGCAATAGTGTGTGACCATGAATCATAATGGTTTCACAATGACTCATGTGATATGTCATTGTCACTCTGTTAACACTATAGTTCATATTGTAGATGTTTGATAATATATTCGTTTTTTGTAGATTATAAAAAATGTCTGACATACATACATACATACATACATACATAACCAAAACCCACTTTGTGATTACTCAGACCTGGTATATATATATATATATATATATATATATATATATATATATATATATATATATATATATATATATATATATATATATATATATATATATATATATATATATATATATATATATATATATATATATATATATATATATATATATATATATATATATATATATATATATATATATATATATATATATATATATATATATATATATATATATATATATATATATATATATATATATATACCAGGTCTGAGTAATCACAAAGTGGGTTTTGGTCATTGGAGAGGTGATGCACGTCACCTCTTTCTGAAGTGGGTACTTTCAAAGCCTGCCGTGGATTTAGGAGAGCACAAAACTCTCTCTCACACTGTGAGGTGCCTGTAAGGTGGCACTGCAAAGTGAACGACGCGTGAACTTCTAGTATATATACATATATATATATATATATATACATATATATATATATATATATATATATATACATATATATATATATACATACATATATATATACATACATACATACATACATACATACATACATACATACATACATACATACATACATACATACATACATACATACATACATACATACATACATACAAACAATAAACATACAGCCATGTAAACACTTAAAAGTTCAATACGAAACCCATAATTGAACGTTGCACAAATAAAAAAAGGGGAAACAGCGGCCCCTGCGACGTCGTATGGACCAGAGCCTTCTAATCCGTGCAATGTATACTAATTCTCTGGCGATCAGGCTGCTCTAATAGATGGCACTGGTATGGATGTCCAAAACGGACGTCCATATGACGTCTGAGTCAGGACCTCAGTCATTAAGGCTGAGTGAGGACCGACTCGGGACGACGTCGCAGGGGGCACTGTTTCCACTTTTTATTTTTACATGGGTTCCTAGATTGCCGTATTTATGCAACGTTGAATTATGGGTTTCGTATGGACGTAACGTTGTATGGACGTCATATCATATGGTTGTTCGCACAGTGGGGGTAGTGCGTTGCAAAATCTATAAAGAAATAGTTGAATATATTCCTTCACTTCAATAAATCAAATATGATTGTTATTACTAACTACCATAAAGAACTAGCCCTGAAACATGACTGTCATTCCAGCGTCATGTGAACCATGGCTAATAAAGAACATACTGTAAAGCAGGCTAAAATAATTATGTCAACAAGGCAGGGATGTTAGCTAGTATTATTATTATTATTATTATTATTATTATTATTATTATTATTATTATTATTATTATTATTATTATTATCATTATTCATGAGTCACGTGACTATCAAGTATATTGGTTTCATGTTGACATTAATTTTGCTCAATAGTGCATTTCCCCCCCACTGATATAATAATAGTATTCTGTATTTTTTGTATAGTGTAGTTTAGTACAGTGGTTCTCAAACTTTTTATTTTTGAATATATATTATCAAGGACCCCCGAATTAATGTATTTGGCCGTGGACCTCAATACAACATTTGTCTTGACTAATTATGGGTCAAAAGTTATCATCTTGGGGTGCCTGCTGGCCTAGCGGTCCAGGTGCATATCATATTTGCTGGTGATCCAGCTTGACAGCGTATCATGGGTTCAATTCCCGATCCGATCCCGACAACCTTTCTAACAGGAGATCTTTTCCCAGGGGGGGTTCTTGACCACGCTGGGGGTCCCCCCCAGGACATTTTTAACAGAGTAGGCCTAGATGTAATTTCCAATATTCTGGTGGATTTTGGGAGTTTGACACTTTTATCAGCCTTTACTTACATAGGATCCATTAAAAAGTTAAAAGTATCAATAAAAGTGCCATATTTAATAATACCATTTTGCTGGGGACCCCCTGAACCCCCCAAGGACCCCTGAGGGTCCCCGGACCCCATTTTGCTTAACGCTTTTTGAAAGTCCTGAAAAACAATATAAATATATATATTGTCTGTCGGGCGGAAACCTCATTATGGCCAAAACTGTTACTTTTCAGCATAAACATTCTAAAGCAACGAGGTCTACCTCTTCTTGGACGTTGTATGGACGCTCGTCCCAAAACACACTGCCCCATTTTTTTCGCGGTCCGAGGCCGCCGGTTTAGACCCGGGGCAGGGTGTTTTAGGACGACGGCTAGCGATTCAGGGGTGGAGCCAGGCTAACGCACCGGGGGAGGCATGCGTTAATCCGACAGACCTTTTCTCCGACTATGTGGCATCCGCGTGCGGTTAGGGTTAGGGTGCGGGTTTGGTTCGGGTTTAGTATTGGAAACGAGCAGACTCAGCAAAAATAGCAAAAAAAACAAGACTCTCCCCACCAAAATCGGCAAAGACACACACCATCTCCCATTTAGTTCCCGTATCTGCATAGTCTCGCGTCTCGCGTAGCTTTCCAACCTGCTTCCGGTCTCCTAAAAAGGCGTCCGCCCACTTCACGCAGAAAGCTACGCGAGACGCGAGACTATGCAGATAAAAAAACAAGACTCTCCCCACCAAAATCGCCAAGACATCTCACCCCAACGTGCTTCCAGTCTCCTAAAAAGGCGTCCGCCCACTTCACGCAGAAAGATACGCGAGACTATGCAGATAAGGGAAGTGAACGGGAGATGGTGTGTCTTGCCGATTTTGGTGGGGAGTCTTGTTTTTTTTCGTTTTTTTGCTGAATGTGCTATTTTTTTTGTGTGTTCCGGTGCGTTAGCCTGGCTCCACCCCTGAATCGCTAGCCGTCGTCCTAAAACACCCTCCCCGGGTCTAAACCAGCGGCCTCGGACCGCGAAAAAAATGGGGCAGTGTGTTTTTGGGACGAGCGTTCCGTTTATCACCCGGTAGTGAAAATAGCAGATCTACATACAAGCTTACGATGTGACGCATTGTGAGCTTGTAGATCTGCTACTTTCACTACTTTGGGTCCCGGCCGGGACTTATTGTAGCTACTCCACTTATTCATAAACTTTCTTTTACTTGTATTAAACGTTATAGCTGGATAGCTGTTCTGAATTGTGAACCAGCAGTAGTCCAGACTCCAGCAGTGGTTCAGGGGTCTTCAACAGGGGGTCCCGGACCCCTAGGGGGTCCTCAGAGTTACTACAGGGGGTCCGCCAAATTTTGTGTGGTATGATTTCTTTTTTCGCATTAACCACTTGAACCCTAGCATCCGTTTTCTGAGGAGAACTTTAGCCAAAAATAGCAGATCTACAAGCTCACAACGCCTCGCGCTGCCAGGCGTTGTGAGCTTGTAGATCTGCTATTTTTGGCAAAGAGGTATAGGTGTAGAGGGAAAAAAGAGCTGACCAAGTAAAATATAAAGGTTAATCTGAAACACAATTGTATACAATATAGAGGGGGTCCCTGCTTCATCTCTCTCTCAACTAGGGGGTCCTTGGCTACAAGTTCACGACCCCACTGCGGCAGTGTTTCTGGGTGTCTCTCACAAAGTCAGACACAACTGCTCCTCTGTGGGCAGACTTCAGCTGGGTAAAGCTGAAAGCTCCATTTCCCCTACAATATCAAATGGGTGTTATTATTCTAAGTGTGGGGTAATGGTGCATAGCACAACATCTTTATGTGTCTGTTGAGGTACGGTGTGGGGAAAGGGACATAGGTGCAGCTGCACTGTTGAACCAGCAGTTGGCTTAGAACTCTACAATATACAGTACAGTACATATAAAACACAAGCATATTGATGTTGTAGAAACTCCACATTTACTCTGTTGTACCTTGTAGCCTGAGTTAACTCAGGTCAACATACAGGTCAACAGGACAAAGGTGAATAAAGCAGCAGGGCACCGCAGGGACTTGAATGGTAAAACAATAAATGACACCATTGCTGTAAAAATAATTGTATATTTTATTTGTACACCAACGTTAGTTGCACAATCATTTCGTGAAATAAACAAAAAACAAATAAATAAAATTCACATGCATTCCAGTTTGACAGTTAAGATACACAACTGTATCCCAAAGCTTTAAGAACGTTCAAGAATCTTGAACGTAAGCTGTGTTGCTTACATCACAGAATACTATAAGGTCAGTCTTATATGCAGCCTGCCTAGAGTTTAATCGGCTGTAGTTTTTTTTACCCGACCTGGAAAACTAACTACAAAAAAAAGTTTCATTACCCTTCCATTATATTCGATTGTCAGTTTCACAGAATTTATAAAATGTACCTACATGATCAATGGTCAAGTATGCAGCCTTTCATATTCACACAATTATACCAGAAGGCTCAATTAAAGTGCAAGATTTAAACAAAATAGTTTAGAATCCTGTTCATTTCAAGTCTTGTGCAATGTAATGACCCTGCATTTCAAGGGGACCTAGATTAGAAAGCAGAGCCTTATTACATGACGCCCCCTTACAATTCCACTAGGGATAAATTGACAAAATTGAGCTCCCCTAAATATGGCTTCACAGTATGCTACTTGTGTGCTTGTCACATGCTTGCTTTGGCTATAAGGCAGCATCTTCACCCCAACCCCCCTTCATATAGTATAAATCTTTCTTTTTCATAATATCGCATTACAAAAAGTCCTTTCTTTCTCATTATTAACATGAGGGCATAATAAAATGTGTCTGTCCTAAAGAGGGCAATAAACCAACCCCAAAACTTACTCTAAAGCAGTGGTTCTCCACATGCCCCCCAGGGGTCCTTGAGGGGGTTCCAGGTGCTCCCTAGCTAAATGATTGATAAGTTAGGAACCAAGTGGAACCGTAAGCGTCTAACTTCAAGAGTGTACTCCCAGAATTAAATTGACACATGAATATTGTATCAACACTAGAAATTTGAGCCGCGTAGAGTTCGACACCTATGTGCCACCGACGTAGTGGGGGTCCGGGGACCCCCGCGGGGCGAAGGACTATATACGGACATTATCGTGACTGCAAGGGAGGAAAGTAAGTGCTCGCCCCTTCCCTCCTCTGTGTGCGCGCTTTGGCCTTGTTTTTCTTAAAGTCGCTTGTAAATGTTTGTTTGCATAGACCTGGTTGCTTGTTTCTCTTGCGAAACCTGGCAACCCTGTAGCTCCCGTGTGGGTTTAAACGAGTATTTACAAACGGCCATTTAGCGAAAAAATATACCACGCACGCGCGCGCACGCACGCACGCACGCACGCACGCACGCACGCACGCACACACACACACACACACACACACACACACACACACACACACACACACACACACACACACACACACACACACACACACACACACACACACACACACACACACACACACACACACACACACACACACACACACACAGTTTACAGTGTACTGAGTTGGTATAGATGGGGGTTCCGAGGCCTAATGCACGTTTGACAATCACATCTCTAAAGGGAGTTCTCAGAGACAAACTTGTCCCATCTTCTTCGCCACAACGTCAAGGCTTTCTGTTGCTGTTCCTGGGATAAGGAACTGTACCTGAATGAAACGCAGAAGGGGACATGTCAAGCACGCACGCACAGTGATATTACTACACTTAATAATACATTCGATTTATAATGCCCTTTACATTTAAAACAAATCTCAAAGTGCTTGTGATTAAATCAAAATATTGGATGCCAGTTTTATGAATGCCATTATTACCATTTTCTTTGATATGTTTTTTAACCCTAAAGCCAGAGTTATATTTAGTTGCAACGTGTTGTGAGCTTGTAGATCTGCTATTTTTGGTGCACAAACAGGCATAAAACTAAGTATACATCAGGCAATCTTTTCCTAGTTTAAACCTCACTAAAGATCTTTTTTATAAACATAAAACACCCATCTCTCTTATGAGGACCAGGAAAATTGTGCTCACAATGTCTATTTCTCAAAAATTATACGATACTAGTTGGGACATTTGGCCCTCAAGTATAGCATTACCAGTACACACACACACACCCCCACACCCACACACACACACACACACACACACACACACACACACACACACACACACACACACCTGATAGAATTCATTGCCAGTTCTTTGAGGGTGCCGATGTGGGACCTCATGCCTCCGAAGCCCACAAATGTTTCATAGAAGTCATCGGAGAGGCCGGAGTTCCCGAACTGGGCCGGGTCATCAGAGCTGATGACCACTGGGTGACCCTCTGAGATCAACACAGCCGCAGGATGGTTCCTCATGTCTGCAACCAGCTTTAACACCTGGGAAATGATCACAAAGGACATTTTGAGTTGTTACAAGCTGCTGCTATTCCACATTATAGATTTTGATTGATTGATTGATTGACTGAATGACTGACGTCTTTATTAACAAAAATGCATACATGACCATTTATTTGAACATAATGTATCTGTCAAAAGTATGAAACACAGGATATTGGAGGACTATTATCTATTCTAATGGATAGATAATATAGAGCGTGCCCAAACTCCTGAAGGGGGCGTCAACAAGTGTCATTTGGTAGCGGCGGACATCTTTGAGGGGTATAAAACAGGTTGACTTAACTCACTGAGTGCCATTAACGTGTTTCACGTTTTTTTACCGCTATGACGCTGGGTGCCATTAACGTGTTTGACGTGTTTTTGAAAAAAAAATGTTTTCGAAAAACATGTTCAGAACCCAAGATATCATCATCTGAAGATGTGCAGCTCCATCCACTTCTTGTTTAACTTGGAACTGAAAAAGGCTGTATCTCGCTTCCTAAGCACTTTTTGTTTTCTGTGAAAAAAAACCTGGCACTTTTCAGAATCAATTCTGAAATAATTCTGGCAATCCTGGCACTCAGGGAGTTAACATTGCCCCCCTCAAGTATGTCTGCAGCTACTATGCACGCTCTATACAATAAATAATAGTCTGTGAAGTTAAACCCAAACATGTGATTAACTTCTTATTCATGTATGAACTTAGAGTAATATGGCCCCAGTACAATTTAGGCAATGGTGGCAAGTTTCAACAGGTAAAGTCACCCATAGTGATGATATGATACTGAACTAAGCATGATTTTAATAAATGGCTGAAAGCGGACCTACCTGGTTGGAGATGGGGCACACCTCTACAGCCACGCCTCTCTTCCTGGATATCTGCCTGGCAACCGGGTGGCGAATCAGAGCAAAGCCGTGGCCGATGCGAGAGGTGTTGAACAGCAGTGCATCCAGTATGTTCTGGTCCACCTCGGTGCCCTCCAGATCTACACGTGGAACAGAAACTGGAATTAATGACGTCTGATTTATGTTATCACAGTGGTTCTCAAAGTGGGGTCCAACCCAGGGTTACCCCCCAGGGGTCCGTGCCTGGGTTTCAGGGAGTCCCCGGCTAAATGTGTTTAGCCGATTCTACAAATGTCTTCTAAAAAACGTAAAACAGTATTCTGAAAAACGTATGTTTCTATATCAGTGGTGCTCAAACGTTTTCATGTCAAGGTTTCACCCCCCAAAATGTATTTGGCCGCCGATCCCCATCTCAAAATATTTTGTTCCAGGGACCCCCAGATAAAAAGATTTGAGTTAAAAATGTTCGCTTTAAAAGAATATATATATTCAAAGATTTGCGCACATTTTCAAGATTTTTCAAAAATAGCAGATCTACAAGTTCATAGCGCTGCACTCTACTATTTTTAAAATAATGCTTTTTATCTCAAATCAAAAAATGACACAGATACGTTCTCGGTCTAAAAGGGTTAACATAGCAAACACAGTTTAACCACTTAAACCCCAAATGGTTGAGCGGAGTCTCTCAGGACTCTCTATGCTAGTGTCTTTTCTGTTTTCACTCTACATTAAATATCTTCGCTGAAAATAGCCGATCTACAAGCTCTCAACGATCGGCAATTTCCTGCGAATGTTTTCCCTCAGGATATGGATCCTGGTATATTGTATACTTTGGCCATTCAAAAATAGCTGATCTACAAGCTCACAACGCTTTGTGAGTGTATAGATTGGCTATTCTTTTAAAATGTTAAAAACATCTTAAAGAAATTTGGCAAATTTGTAACAATTTTACTACAATATTTTAACACAAATCTTCTCTTCTGGGGATCCCTGGCACAACGTTCGCAGCCATATACATATCAATTTGGAGGTCCTTGACATGGAAATGTTTGAGAACTGGACACGTAATTTTCAACAGTCTTCTAATAGCCACTGTACCTTGCTTTCCAGACGTCATTCACCCCAGAGATGATAATCAATAACTAACCGGGCAATATATCGATATTATATGTGATATGCGATTAGATATCATAGGATAGGATAGGATAGACAATAGACGTAATATCGTGCAATCATGCTGACATAAGCGCTGTCTTTTCCTGGTTTAAGCTTAAGCTCTATTTTATAACGTAAAAAAGATATTGTGATACTTAATTTTGTCCAAGTCGCACAGTCCTACCCATAATATTTTAATTGTCTACTGCATTTGGCAGAGTGTGTTTGTGTGTGTGTGTGTGTGTGTGTGTGTGTGTGTGTGTGTGTGTGTGTGTGTGTGTGTGTGTGTGTGTGTGTGTGTGGTCCACTGCATTTGGCACAGTGTGTGCGTGTGTGTGTGTGTGTGTGTGTGTGTGTGTGTGTGTGTGTGTGTGTGTGTGTGTGTGTGTGTGTGTGTGTGTGTGTGTGTGTACAGTCCACTGCATTTGGCACAGTGTGTGTGTGCGTGCGTGTTAAATGACTTGGGCTGTAATCTCACTGGTCTCTCCAGCATGGAAGAAGTAGGGAAGAGTGACTCCTCTTTCTCCTGGAAGAGACAAAGCCTCCCTGAAATACCAGAGGGGTCTACCACTGTCCTCACGGCCCACCTGCGCACACACACACACACACACACACACACACACACACACACACACACACACACACACACACACACACACACACACACACACACACACACACACACACACACACACACACACACACACACACACACACGAGAAGAATGAAGAATAAATAAATAAAAAACATCAGCCATTGCTGCAGCAAATGTTCAATAATATTCTCCAAGTGCTTTTTCATCAGTCCCGCTGCTGTTGTGAATGGTGATGATTTTATCCAGAGTGACCCCCAGTCAACAAACCACATGGTAAATGGTCAAGTAAACAGATTGCAAAGAAAACTATTTAGCCCTACAAAGTAACTAGGATACCGGATAAACATAACACCTAGCATCTGTCATCTACTCTAAATAGCAATCTTAGCCTTTGTGGACAAAGTAAACGATACAGTATGTCTATGTGGGCAGTGGCTCAGGGGTAGAGTGGCCGGTAGAATGGGCGGATAGGAACCGCGAGGTTCCCAGTTCAATCCCGGGCTCCCCCAGAGTTAGTGTCGAAGTGTCCTTGAGCAAGACGCTGAACCCCTAATTTCTCCAGATGTGCAGGTTGGTGCCATCGGTGGGTGAATGTAATGCACAATCTATGTAAAGCGCTTTGGATAAAAGCGCTATATAAATGCACCATTTACCATTTATGTAAATGACCCACTCTACTCTGTATCTGAACAGGTAACCAACATCAGTGGTGGAAAAAGTACTCAATTGCTTTACTTAAGTAAAAGTATCAATATCAAAGTAAAAGCCTGGAATTCAAAATGTACTTTAGTAAAAGTACAAAAGTATTGGCATCAAAATGTACTTAAAGTACCAAAAGTAAAAATACTCATTATGCAGAATTTCCCATTTCAGGTTTTCAAATGTATAAAAATCTTTTTAAAATAGCAGATCTACAAGCTCACAATTGCGGGCTTGTAGATCGGCTATTTTCAAATGGCCGAAATGTATACAGAGCTGAAGTGGTTAGTGTAGGTTTTGTAATAATAATAAAAATCTACAAAGTAACTAGTAACTAAAGTTTTCAAATAAATGTAGTGGAGTAAAAGTATAATATTTGGATCCGAGATGTAGTGGAGTAGAAGTAAAAAAAAAAAATGTACTTAAGTACAGTACTTAGTTACTTTCCACCACTGACCAACATACTGTACTGAACATACTGTAACAGAAATGTTACAGCCTGATAAGTGAACATGGAGATGTTTGTGGTTTTTGCTGCTACTTCTGCAAACTACTTTTAATACCATTGCTACTCACCAGGTCAAATCCAGCCATGGTTTCTGGGAAGTCCCTCTGCAGCTGCATGGCTTCTTCTACAGCAGTGGTCACCATGGAGGCATTCATTCCCCTGAAAGGCACATACCCACGGATTAACCACTTAAAGCCTCTACTAGTCATAGTGAAACTGTGCCCGGGCACGTTTTTCCATCTACGCCAGTGGTGGAAAAAGTACTCAAATGTTTTACTTAACTAAACGTATCAATACTGCAATGTAGAAGTACTCTGTTACAAGTAAAGGTCCGGCATTCAAAAAGGTATTGGTATGAAAATGTACTTAAAGTAGCAAAAGTAAAAGTACTAAAATGTTTGAAAATAGCAGGTCTACCTAGGTATAAAATAGGGCTAAAGTGGTTAATGTATGTTTTATAATGTAATGATTTATATCTGCAAAGTAACTAGTACTAAAGTTTACAAATAATTGTAGTGTAGTAAAAGTATAATCTTTGCATCTGAGATGTAGTGGAGTAGAAGTAAAAATATAGACAATTGGAAATAATATAATTGAAAATAAAAGTAAAGTGCAAATATCTATTTTTTTTCGGAAACTTGCAGAGATTGCATAATGGTGAAGGTGTTTGGATATTGTGGTAAAAGCAGGTCACCTGTGGACGGTGAAGATGACCCTTGCCCCATAGAAGTCTGGGTGTTGTGCTGTAAACTGTCTGGTAACGTCCTGGTAGGTCTTCATGCACCACGCTCTGTCGTGTGTGCTTCCATCCAGTTCATATGTCTATGGAACACAAATAGCATGTCATTAGAAAAATATAAACATTAACATACAGAAATGATGACAATTTCCATTTAACACGTGATTAGAGTGAGTGAGTGAGTGAGTGAGTGGCAGTGTGCCACTTCTCCTACATATTTGATTTGACAGTGCTTAGCCTATAGAGTATGTGAATTTGCTTGTATGTCATGTCAATATTATCAATATCAATATTTCACCTGTCTGTGGCATTTTTAAGAACTTTGAAGCAGGAATTTAAGACTTTTTAATGCTACCATGTTTCATTTACCTCTGGGAGCAAAGCCCTCAACTCCAGATACATGATGTTGTCCGCATAGAACCTCGTAAGGCCTTGGTGGTAATAGTCCCTGAAGACTGGAGCATGTGTGACCAGACCCCAGGCTGCCAGGAAGGTCTGTTCAAACCTCTTCCACACCACCGCCTGGCTGGGATACACCACGTCTGGCTCCTTCTCCGTGAAGAGAGTCAGGTTGGCCACGATGCTAGGCACACAGAGAGGAAAATAAATCATTGTCATCATAGCTTTAATTCTATATTGTCGCTGTCTGGCGGAAACCTTGCATGTCCAAAACTGTTACTTTTAGGGCAGGGGTCTTCAACCTTTTCAGGCCAAGGACCCCCTAACTGAGAGAGAGATGAAGCGGGGACCCCCACTATATATTACATAAAATTGTGTTGCAGATTAAAGGTAGGGTAAGTGATTTGCAATTATTCAAATAATTGCAAAATGGGTCTATGTTCTGATAGTGCTCGTTACTATAGAGTGTCCTGTCCATATAAGGAGTCTCCATGTCTCTCCAGCTCTTTATAAAACAGAAAATGCATTTTCGTTTCAGTTTCAGTTTCATTTCCAATTTTATCCAACTAGGATAGAGAACTCAATCGGGATATGGATTAAACAAGTGGAATTGGAAGTGATGACACTAAGAAATGAGCAGGCAAAATTAGAACTGAAACACTATAAAAATGAAGCTTAAAAATGGGTACTTTCTCCTGATTGGCTGAGATTTTGACACCTACCAGAAAATGTATTTTCTGTTTATTAAAGAGCTGGAGAGACGGGGAGACTCCTGTTACTGAACAAACACTCTATAGCAATGATTACTATCAGAATATAGTGCTTTAACCTTTAAAAAAAATACTTTTTGTTTTAACCCAAAAATATCACTTACCCTACCTTTAAAGCTTTTCATAGATGTTGGATTTATATTAATGTGTATTTTCAGACATTTAACGACTTAAACCATCAAAACTTAGTGAACTTTCACTCTGTACTTGGTCTGCTCGCTTTTCCCTCTTTATAAAAATAGCCGATCTACAAGCCTCTTTATAAAAATAGCCGATCTACAAGCTCACAACGCCTCGCCCGTAGATCTGCTATTTTCGGCTAAAGTTGTCCTTAGAATGGGGTGCTCCTTCCATTCCGACATCTCGCCACTCCGACTAGTGGCTTCCGCCTGCGGTTAGGGTTAGGGTTAGGTATAGGGTTCGTTAACGTCGGAAAGGCGACATGTCGGAAAGGCGAAATGCACCCCCTTAGAATATAGGGATGCTAGGGTTCAAGTGGTTAATGTAAAAAAAAACAATGATCCTATCACACAGAGATCTGGCGGACCCCCTGTAGCAACTCTGAGGACCCCCTAGGGGTCCCGGACCCCCTGTTGAAGACCACTGTTTTAGGGAAATGGAAATAAGAACCTGTATTCCAATGGATCCAATGTAGTTATTATTTAGTCACAAGCGCTTGTTAATACTTTTATTGGTTCAATATTTCTGAACGCACAGACAAACGTAACCACTTTCAACCTGGCGTCCCTATTCTGGGTTTGGTATGTTAGTGTCAGTGTTCCAAAATAGCCGATCTACAAGCTCACAACGTGACATGTGAGCTTGTAAATTGGCTTTTTATTATTTGATAAATCGATTAAATGGATTAATTTGCTCAACTGTTGCACCCCGACTACAGTCAACAGTAAGGAACATGTTACCTGTCGTCCAGGTCGGTGGCGTTCCCCATCTTCGCCCTGAGCCGCTCCAGCAGACTCCACGGAGAGCAGAACGGCAGCGGTTTGGGCTGGCCCGGGGAGAAGACAAACCGGAGGGACTGGTCACTGGTGGTGAAGCACATGTAACAGTGAGGTCTGTAGGTCACGTTCTTCACCAGCCACTCCACCTCCACCATGGAGAAGTCGTGGACATGCAGCGCTCCCCCTGAAACCAAAGTGAAAGGCCTTCCTTATTGGGCATGAATTCAAATATTATAGGGTGCGTTCGGAAATGCACTCTGAGAGCGCTGGAGTGCACCCCCAGGTGCTCTCTGGTCGTTTGGAAATTCAGAATAGGGCTGCAACAGTTAACCAAACTGATCAAATAAAATAATAATCGATAACTGATAATTTAATCAAATATAATCTATTAGTAATCGATCCCTATTTTGGACTTGTCATTATACGCAAAACATTATTTGTTGACAATGTATTTTTATTTTTTTAATACATATCGTCTGTTGAGTGGAAACCTCATATGTCCAAAACTGTTACTTTTCAGGATTCAAATTCAAAAGTATCAAAAGTAGCAGATCGACAAGCTCAAAACGAGTCGCTTCGCGTCGCATTTGAAGCTTGTGGATCTGCTATTTTTCATGCTTTTGTGTGAAGCTGTAGTATGATCATGTAGGACATTAATTTATTTTAATTTAAGAAAAAACACAAAAAGTTAAAATATGGAGATAGGAGGTTTCTGCCCGACAGCAATGATATATAAAAACGTGCTGTCCAATAGAGCAGTGTTTATCAACCCTGGTACGCGTGACACTTTTGTACCGCAAAGTAATGGTAGGTGTTCCGCGTAAAATTTTTAATGAAAAAGAAAGAAGTCAACCCCCTCCACCCAGAACAATAGATGCGTCGTGGACTGCTGCTGCCTTGAGCCATTGGCTCATCGTCCGTCGCGGACACACATCCAGTGAATCGACCCTCGCACATATAAATGCAAATGTGTGGCTTTGTCTTCACGGGGCCATCACTGTACTCGCCTGGCAGGTAATCAGGGGTGAAAGTGGGTCGGAACGGGCCGATACGAAGAGGGGCTGTTAAAAGCCCATATTAAATCTGCCATGTTGAATGTCCAACAATAAAACACATGTACTAACGTTAAATCAACATACGTGTTAGATTTCTTATAAAGTGCTTCTAAATGGCTCCAGGGTGTTAGTGTGAACGTAATCCGTGGTTTGTTGTGTTTAATTACTCCACGGCTGCTGCGAGCCTGTGACGTTGACTGACTGGGGTAAGCGAAAGTCTCGCCCCAATGCACGCTACCCCCATTTGTTTTCGTGGACCTGCGGTTCTTCTTGTTTTACTGAGGATAAGGTTAGAAATAAGTTTAGGATTAGGCATAGTTTTACTGATGTTACGTTTAGGAATAAGGTTAGGTTTAGATATAGTTTACTGAGGTTACGTTTAGGAATACCAGGTGGGCGACTGTGTTTTGGGGCGAGTGTTTTGGTATCAGTCTGCAGTGGGCAACTGGGAGCTCCGTGTGTGCTTGTCATCATTCTCAGCCAGGATACAAACTCTGCGTTCAGCGAAACAAGCTCAAGTTTCACACTAAGACTTTTGTAGAGTTGTATTGTGGCCTAATTTTTTATTTTATTTTTACAAATCTTTTTATTGAGTTTTAAAGTATTTTTCTAAAAAAAGGACTGAAGTTTCAAACACAGACACTGTCTCTTTCCTTTTTTTTTCTTTTTAAAGTTGTTTGTTGAGTGAGTGCCGTCATAAATGTTTGGATGTTGTGTTTTTAGAAGTATATCGGGTTTAGTACAAAGAAGTTTTACTCTGGTAAGGTGAAATCAAACTCCTCGGGTCAGCACTGACCCACGTTTAATGTTCAAGGTTTCTTTACTACATCTTGTGTACATGAGAGTAAATATTTTGTAGCAGCATATATATATAATAGATATTATGTGTGTGTGTGTGTGTGTGTGTGTGTGTGTGTGTGTGTGTGTGTGTGTGTGTGTGTGTGTGTGTGTGTGTGTGTGTGTGTGTGTGTGTGTGTGTGTGTGTGTGTATATATATATATATATATATATATATATATATATATATATATATATATATATATATATATATATATATATATGTGTGTATATGTGTTCACACCGTATATCTAGGTGTGCCCTTGGATCTTTTGGCTATGCCAGGTGTGCCTTGGCACCAAAAAGGTTGGGAAACACTGCAATAGAGTACCGAAGTCTGCCGTAATTTACACATCCTACCTGGTTCGCGGTTTTCCACCCCCGTTCTGAATCCCCATAGACGTCTTTAATATCGCGTCAAATAAGAACTGTGTTGCAAAAATAAAGAAATGACCCCGGCGGTTTGACTCTTATTATGAAGCATCAATTGACGGTGAGAAAACGCTAATGTTACTTCCGCCGAATTAGTTAAATTTTCACCAGAAACATACTGTATCAAATATAAGTGACTGACTATCATAAACGATACAGAGCCACCTCCCTGACAATATCACCGAGCAAGTTTGTTTATTTTTGGAACACAATTCTTATATGAGACGATTCTAATAGAGAAATTCTCCATAGAGAAATTACTTTACGAACCGGGGATGAACGAGTGACGTCAGGACTTCTGTACTCTATTCTATAGACTAATCGCTGAGAAGATCATCAATAGTTGCAGCCCTACACTAGTGGTTCTCAAAGTGGGGTCCAAGGACCTCCAGTGGTCCTTGCGGAGTTACGGGTCTGTACCTCTGAGAGTGTACAAATGGACCTGATTTTGGGGTAAAACTAAATAATTATCATATCGTTGCAGTCGGGTGGAAATCCTCATATGTCCAAAACTGTTACTTTTCAGGATTCAAGTAAAAAAAAATGCAAAAAGAAACGTAAAGTAAGCTACCCTTTGGCATGTTGTGCAGTAGACTGTAGATGGGACTGTTCCTGATGAGATGTCTGGCCTTGAAGAAGTGCAGGGCGGGAGGGAAGTCCTCTCTGGACATCTCCTGTTCCTTCAGCTTCTGTAGACGATCGCCTAGCCGCCGCTCCGCCGCAGACACAACCAGCTGACCTCCTGTCTGCATGGACTCCTCCTGTTGTATGAGAGCTTCTCTGTGTCTGGGGTCAGGACAAGGTCGTTACAGTTAGCTAAAAGTACAGAAAATAACAAACTAGAATTGAAAAACAAACAAAGATAACTAACTCAAACTGTATTGTGTGTTTACAAAACTAACAAACAAACAAAAACAATAATTCATCCATAAGCCTATTATTTTGGATCTTCCCAATTTTTTAATTTTTAAAAAGTTTTAACTGTGATTCATTTGTTTTAATGAATCAAACACAATATTACAATAAACCACTAACTAAAACTAAGCCTTTTAAAAAAAATAAAAATAAACTTGACTAGCAAACCACTTTAAAAACGTATTAAACTAAAATGTTAAACATAAAGTCAAAACCAAATCAAAACTAATGTAATGTAATGTAATAACCTGGGGTCAGGGGGCATGGTGGTGCTCTGTGTTATACAACACAGTACAATACACACCACGGCCACGTGGTGTCGCTGTAGCTTCACCATGATCTCGAATATCACGTGTTCGTCCTACTGATGGTGAGCTGAAGAACAAAACACAACATTGAGGAGAACCAGTGGTGGAAAGTAACTAAGTACATTTACTCAAGTACTGTACTTAAGTACAATTTTGAGGTTTTTTTTTTTTTACTTTAATGGAGTATTTCCAATTTTCTGTACTTACTACTCCACATCATCTCAGATGCAAATATTGTACTTTTTACTCCACTACAATTATTTGAAAACTTTAGTTACAGTAGATTTTGATTATTACAAAACATACATACATAGTATGTCTACATTGCAGTTGTATTGATACTTTTACTTAAGTAAAACATTTGAGTACTTTTCCACCACTGAGGAGGACAGATCAAAACATAAGATCGGCTAGGCACCAGAAAAAGAAGAACACACCGAAGTTTCACAAGCTGCATTATGAATGACTATGACCGCAGTTCCAATTTAACTAACAGGTGCACACATAATAAATAACATGGAGAAACAAGAGTTCTCTGTTCCTCAGAACAGAAGTAAACATAGCCTACGTAAAAAAAAAAACGTTTCTCTCGAAATGAATCAAATACATACGTTGGTCCAGAACGTTTGGTGTCAATGTCCATGTAGACGTTGAAAAAGAAGCATAAAATAAACGTGTAGACGTAATGTTAAAGCAACTAACAACGTAGCCATGGAGCCAAGACGGTCGTCTGTCATGACCTCTCATTTATACAGTCTATGGTCATGACTCATTTATCAGGGTAGCCCCGTTTGGAACCTCACTGTCCACGATAAATCCGAGATGAGGTCCCGCTGTCTCGAGTCCAGGCAGAAGTTGAGTCCGTCCAAATACAGTGAAGATCACATGTTTCGCAACATCGTATCCAAAAAGTAAAGGTAGTCCGAGGCACCTACAGCTGTTTGACATTTCGCCGGAAAGATAAATTTAACCGACGGGGTTGAAAACCCCGTTTAAATCGCTTATTTAGTCAGCCTGGGCCATGTTTTCCAATTCAACGCGGAAGAACCCCTCGACGGTAGGTGCCAGTACTGCTCCCGATCCGGCTACAATGGGAAAACACGGCACAGGCTGCCTAAATAAGCGATTTAAACTGTTTTTTTTCAACCCCGTCGGTTACATTTTACTTCCCGGAAAATTGTAAACATCTGTAGGTGTCTCGGAGTACCTTTACTTTTTGGATACGATGTTGCGAAAAAGGTGATCTTCATTCTTCACTGCATTTGGACGGACTCTACCACTGTCTGCACGGACACGAGACAGCGGGACCTCATCTCGGAGCTATCGTGGGGAGTGAGGTTCCAAAGTCCAAACGGGGCTCGTATCAGGGATACTAACAACAACACAACGTGAATCCGTCATTAATAGAATAGCCTATCCTAAGCATTTCCATTTGTTTTCCTCAAAACGGCCATTATATTATTTTACAGGCATGGCTTACAAAATAAACTACGGTACGGTGAAATGTACGGTAAAGTGAAATGGTTATACTAGTTCAGCGCAGCAGCTGTTGTCCCAATGCAATGTTGTAAACAAAAACGCAACATAAACTCAACTGTTGATCGGGGGAACTCGCTTGTTACTTTTGTCACATCAACGATCGACTGGTTGTAGCTATTTTTGGTCTACAAAAACAAATAACGCTACAATGTAACACGATCTAACTACGGACAATAACAGCTGATCGCACGTACATTGTTACACATTGTGTTTTCGTGTCATAGTGTCTACAAGAGCACTTGGGATCGTCCATTATAAACATACCTTTCCTGAGAAAATGGATGAAATGCAGAAGGGCTTTGATTAAAGAGCAGCCAGCTAGAGACAAAGCAGAAGTCCGTGTGACTGTGTGTTGTGTTCCTGGTTTGGGGGCAGGCTGGTAGACTAGATTGTGTTGTGTTCATCACGTGACATCCACATCTCCACTAAGACCCCGGCTCTGAAGATGGACCATCATGCATGTCTAAAGAAGATCCATCCAACTATACTAATTGAACTAGCCCCATTTAGAACCTCTCCCTCCGCTATGTAGCTCCGAGATGAGGTCCTACGTGGCCCGGTGCCGTTTGGGTGAAAATTTTCCGCACATTTTCCACTTGACATGTTTCTTACCCCTTTCTGCACATCGTATCCAAAAAGTAAAGGTTTTCTGAAATGCTCTCAGATGTTGAAATTTTAACGTACCATAAAATCTATCCAACGAGTTGAAAAAAAGCGTTTAATTCGCCTTTCTCCTCAGCCGGTTACATGTTTTTAAGACATTGCGCAAGAGTTGCGCCCGTAGAGATAACATTACTGATTCCCCTACTGGTCAAATGTTGAATTGCATCTTCTACTGCATAATATTATGGAACCGGCTGAGGAGAGAAGCGATTTAAACGCTTTCTTCAACTCGTTGGATAGATTTTATTGTACGTTAAAATTTCAAACATCTGAGAGCATTTCAGAAAACCTTTACTTTTTGGATACGATGTGCAGGAAGGGGTAAGAAACATGTAAAGTAGAAAATGTGCGGGAAATTTTCACCCAAATGGCACCGACAAACGAGGAACCTCATCTCGGAGCTATACAGCGGAGGGTGAGGTTCCGATTGGAGCTATAATTGAACCTGACGCTGCAATCGAAGCACACAGTAAAATCCTCAGTGTTCATTTAAAAGCTGTGATCCATTTTTTAAATTTACATTTTTATTTATTATTAATTCCTGGACCCGTATGAGTTAAATTGAGATGTTTTACAGACTTTTCCTCCGTTTGCAATTGCAATGCATTTAATCAGATCAGATTCAGCCTCTGTTTGCATTTAATCGGATTCAGCCTCTGTTTGCATTTACTCAGATTCATCCATTCAGAATGGCTGAATCTGATGACAGTTTCTGTTCTGGATTATAGATGTTGTTTAGCTGCCAAGTGCCAAAACGACGGCTGTGAAAAGGGTCCATCGATGAAAGGGGTTAGTATTTTGTATGGTAACACAGTGGGCAAGTGGGCACTAGGGACATATGGGCACCTTGATGTAAAATTGTCTATTTTGTCCAAAATGTTAAAAAATAAATTTGGAAAATGTTTTTAAGTAAAGCATAGATGATTAGAACATGCTTAACACAAGACAATTAAGGTCTAATATTCCTACAATTGCTACGAAACTTGTATAGTCATTCTGGGGCATAAACTAGAAGTTGAAGGATACAATTACGTTTGTTAATGATGTACCGTAAATGTTCACATCATGTATACTTTACATTACTTAAACTTTACTTTTGTTTTTTTACAACCAAGGTTTATATTTTAGCTTGTAATTAAAGTAAATAAAAGATGAGTGTTATTTTTTTTTCATTTACTGCTTTCTATAGTTTTAGCAATTTTCGCATTTGTTTTTACAGTGGGCGGGGGCATTCTGTCCGGAGGCTAAATATGCTTTTTTACACAATAAAAAAGGTCCTGTGGTCTTTGATGGCCAGATGTGAGTTATTGAGGGCTAGAAGAGCTACTGTAAATAATAATAAAGAAAACGCCGGGTCATTGTGTAAAAAAAAAGGCATATTTAGCCACCGGACAGAATGCCCCCGCCCACTGTAAATAAAAATAAAAAAGCACTCATCTAAAACATAAACCTTGGTTGTAAAAAAAACAAAGTTGTCCTTTAAGTCCATTTTTCTATCTTTTTTTTTTTTACATCTTGGACAAAATAGCCAATTTTACATCGAGGTGCCCACTGCCAAATGTCCCTAGTGCCCACTAGGGGTGTGCCGATATATCGTCCCGCGATATATCGCGATACGTTTTCGCGACGATATGTATCGTTTTGGGGAAAAAAAAATATCGTTTTTGAATTATTTTTTTTTTTTTTTTTTTTTACAATCATAATAATCAGGCATGCAGACGGCCCCGAAGTGAAAAGAGTGACAACATGTTTTTTTTTTGGGTCAGGTGTCATACTATTTGGATTCAAAACGGCTATTGTAGCTGAAAAGCTACAAGTTTGCATGTCTGAATAATGCAAAAACAGAATTATTTGTTTGCATTTTCTTTTTTTCTCCTCCATATATTTTCATAATAAAAAAAGTGCGTATCGTATCGTATCGAAATCGTATCGAAGTTGTGAGCCAAATATCGTATCGTATCGTTTCGTGAAATTAGTGTATCGGCACACCCCTAGTGCCCACCTATCCTGTATCCTTTGGTACAACCACACAAACCAGTAACCTTATTGTGCATGACTTATTTTTTAAACTGGGACACTTCCCTTCTTTGCAAATGTCTTCAGTGAAAACAAAAATCTGCTGCCCGCCACAGACTCGTGTTCAGGAAAAGTTATTTATTTCTAAGAAATGTACAGTATAGAAAATACTTCGGTCCATTTCCAAAATAATCTATGTCAGTCAGATAAGAACTTGTAAACGTCACATAAAAATGAAACATACAGGGTCTTTTTCCAATGCTGCAATGTTGCCATGCTACTGAGGTAAAAGTCAACTGCTTTTAACAAAAATAAAAAAAATAAAACAGAGAAACAGACATCACATTAATATTACAAAAAAAAAGTCCAAAGAAATGTACAAAAATTCATAAAAGAGCAAATAAATATGATTCACATTTAATCACATCTAGATGGTTTCACTAGTGCAGAGATGATGACAGCAGAGTGGGAGTGAGAGTGAAGTTTAAGATGCTACTGACTTTCAGATCCTCCGGTCTGGTGTGGAGCCTTCACATCCAGAAATAAACTGTCTGTAAACCTCCAAACAGTATCACAAACTCACAGACCGTTAAAACAATGCCATCCTTCATACACTGGACAGCGGAAGTTATCACACTACCTCCATGAGGGCCATCTCTATCAGGCCCGCTAAATGAAAAAAAAATCCAGATTTCAGAGGGAAAAAAGAAGGGGGAGGGGGAAAAAAACACATGTCCTGGTATAAGCATTGTGACACATCTATAACATTGTCTCACAGCATCTAGAACGTTCCTATTCCACTGTCCCTCGTTTAAATGTTCCCTTATAATGCCGTAGGTATCTATTACGGAGGGCATTATATTATTGACAATTTCTATGCTGCCTAATATACACACCCTATAACTGTACAACCACAGGAATACTGCCTACAGCTTGTCTAGTTTCAACAAACTCAGAGGGCTGGAAGGAATGCAATCTGTACAGCTGAAGAGACAAACAAAACAAAAAACAAACATAAAACACGAGTCCCTTTCTGATGACATCCGACACAATAATATGTCCAGTCTCCATCCTCCCATGATGAAGACATTCACAATAACCTTAAACAGTCGCCACCAAAACAAAATGGCTCCACTTCTAAGGTCTTGTTGCTTAAAAAAAACATACACTCAATGAGGAACAGTCAGAGCATCACATGAAAGCACATTCATTTGAGGTTAGTTAGTGCAGTGGTTCTCAACCTGTGGGCCGGGGCACACTGGCAGGCCGTGAGGATATTTCAAGTGGGCCCCCAAACATTGGCAAAAAAAGGATTTTATTCATGATATAGCATTAATATATAAAAATATAGATATGTTTAACAAATGTAATGGTATGTTTTTCTTTAAAAACTTGACCAATATTCTTTGTGATACCGATAAATAGGAACTTAAAGTATACCATGTTAGTTCCATTGATCCAAGCCGGAACATAATTGATTGATTGATCATTAAAATGCTCTGTAAATGCACACAGCCAATTTGACCACTTGAGTGGTCAGATGGGTGGGCCATAAAAGCTTTTGAGATTTTCAAGTGGGCCCTGACCCAGAAGAGGTTGAGAACCACTGAGTTAGTGCATCGTTCTGCAAACTGACTTTCATTTTATTTGTTTAAAGATTGATTAAAAAGCCATTCAATTATGAATTCCAAATGTATCCTAAAGTTGGAGAGGATCAGCTGGCGCTAAAATGTCAAATTATGGGACACAGGCGCCAGGCGGAGCCAGAGAGGAAAACGGCAGGACTTAGTGGTTGCCAATGACTGGCTAAATGAGGTAGATTTGTTTGCTGCCAACACTTGACTGTGGGGCTCATAGGTGCAACATTGATATACGTTGGAGAAGAACGTCCAATATCCATACAGTTTAGAGAAGATACATCAGTTCAACAACAAAAGCCAAAATTACATGTCCAGGACAAAGCCCCACAATATAAACGAAACAGGAATGAAGATTAACACAATGACATCCATTCCCTATTGAAATAACTTTGACGAAAAAAGGAAAAGCATTCACAAATCACATAGACAAGCCTTTGCTCGTTCACAGCTAGAAAACGCTGTGGTAAAAGGGTTGGTTGGCAGTCTGAGTTCGGCAAAACATTGTCAGAGGACATACATCTTAAAATGTTAACATTTTCTTCACATAAACTGGAGGTGAATTCATATGCCTCGACTCCAGTCCTATTTTCGTTGTGTCACTCCTTCAAATAATTCATCAAATACCCGTATATAGAAACTGTACACCCTGAGGATATGTTTAGTATATTGAATAGTGGGATGAGGAAGCACTCGAAACAACCACTGATCGTATTCACACAACGACCATTTTGCTCCCATGTCACACTCGGGGAGGTGTGAAAAACTTGAGAGTGTGAGCGGACGAGCAAAATGGCCGTCGTGTGAATATGGTCCAAAGGGGTAGTTGTGAATGATATTCTAAAAGAATATATTTCCTAACAAACTACAGTAGAACAACCTTATAAACGAGGAATGCATAATGAGATATTCAAAACAAAAGATGTAATTTAAATGAGATTTAAAAATAAGCAGCGGGATGAATTGTCAACCACTGTCAACGTTAACGTGGCGGGACGGACTGTTGTATACAAATAGGTATTTGTAGTTAATTATTATTCATTGTGTGTGTGTACACGTCAATGAGACGTGGCAGTAAAGATAACTCCCTCCGAATTTGGGATCAAGGATATCTCGATTACAGTGAAGAGCTGTATTTAATATTTCTATATGCATATATACATGGTAACAAGAACCAACTTAAGACGAAGGCCACTAAATTCCAGTAGGTACGGACTAATAATATTCCTTGTGCATAGCAGAGAGTCGGACACAATTAGGCCGTCTCTGCCGGTGTCTTTGCTAGTCAAAGACATTCTTAAAACAGTGAAGGCAGCTTTGAACAATGCATAAAAAAGTTCACCCTGGAACTAAAGCAGGAGTTTGTGTTTTAGACAGGATAGAAATAGTATCTGGGCCTTTTGATGAGGACATTTGTTTTTGTTCTTTAGACAGGTGATGTCTTGTCCTTGCACACTTATCAAATGTTCTGTTCTCATT
Organism: Gymnoscopelus microlampas; assembly: GCF_963454915.1. NCBI lineage: Eukaryota > Metazoa > Chordata > Actinopteri > Myctophiformes > Myctophidae > Gymnoscopelus > Gymnoscopelus microlampas. The sequence goes on from NC_139943.1 coordinate 32,020,721, forward strand.
ATCTTCACATTCACACATACATTCAACAACAATTCCAAGGCAACAGCAAGGGCCTGTGAGTTGATGGGGTCAGGGGGAGTCTCTTAGTACCTCCTTTTGTTTTTTGCACCTGAGTAAAAAAAAAACATCCTCATTCTCCGTAGTCCCTTCAGTAGATTGACAGTGAGAACTAGTTTCAGCTCCGTTAAGGACTGCAGTCAACACCATGTTCAGTGACTAGAACATTTGAACCTGTTTATTCAGATTGTGACTGCTGGTAGCAGAAGGCTGTCCAGCGTTCTGGTTGAGTCTGGCCCTTAGGACCAGCTGCCTGGTCTGAGGTGAAACAACTCCAGTGGTACAGAAATAAAGGACAGTTTATTTAGTGTGAGCAAATCAACAAGAGGTTAACATGGAACGGGATAAGACTACATCCTACAGACACTGCAGAATAAATATCGCCTCCGCCTCCATTGTCTCTGTCAAGCCAGTCAGAAACAACAGAGACTTTCTTTTAGCCCAGTCACTGTTCTTTCCAGTTGGAAGTGCTGCTTCCTGGTGTGTCATGAAAGACCCAAACAGATAAATAGAGGGGCTCCATTTTCTCCCAGGTCACCGTGCAGATCAACGCTCAAGAGCACAGTCTTGTTTAGAGGCTGCTAAAGATCAACACTGCTCTTTTTTGTCCAGATGTATCTAGCTGCTCCTTAGCCTGAAAGCATAACAAACAACAACAATTTGCTTCAGGGTTATGTTCACAAAAGAAAATGATCAATCTTCCAACCAGAGATCTACTGGCTCACTGACAACTTGATCATCAAGTTTGACAACACTCTACATGTCTGAGGGCGGATTCTCACTGGGTCTGATTGATTCGAATCGTTCCCGAGTACGATTGCCCTCTCCCCGCTGGCCAGCATTCACATTGGCCATGATCCTTCCATACCAGAGTACACTTTAATACAACTGTAATGGTACTGTACTTAGGTGCCTCAAGCGGGCGCTGTGGAATATGGGGCTTTGGGAGATAATGTCATGTGACAGAAGAACAGATGTATCTTTTGTACTGAAAATACACACCGTCCTCATAAAAGAGTATTCTCTGTGGCCAAGGCATAACTTGTTTCATCTGACATCTAACCTACATTTATAGATAGATAAATAAAACAGGAATACACTGTTCCAAAAAGACCAATTCCACCTCACCAGTTCTCTTCTCAAATGAGCCCTTGATGATGTTGTTTAGTGGTTGACTTACTTTGCTCACATGGGTTGGTCACACTCCCTGTTTGCTGCTAGGACCACTGGGAGCTGCCATCATCTGCTGCCTGGGGGAGAAATCACACAGGTACACCAATGTCAACCACTGCTTCCCAATGCAGCCATCATACCAAAAGGGTACAGTCACATATCTGTGTCAGAAGCGTTGTGACCGGGTTGTGAACGGGTCCCGAGGCATCAGACATGTCAATTTCCCATGTTGTCTTGCAGGTTGTGGACCGGTCGGTTCTCTGGTGTGTAGTTCGTTCGACTTATGTTGGAGTGGTTGGCACTAAAAGATGCCTGATCAAAGTTCACCAATGCTCCACACTTCAGACGTGCTGAAATAATCGCGGAGCAACCATAGATGTGAACCCTGAGGGAATTCTGTAAGATGTGGACATTTAAAAAAATATATATTTACATGAGCTCAACCTCCCTGATATTTCTGAGTGATTGTCCATTCATTTGTAGGATAATGAACGGTGACATGTCAGAGGGCGGATCGACCAGTAATCTTATAACTTTCCAGTGATGATTTTTAAACGTTTTCATTTTAGTTTGTCGTATTTAGTGTAGTGTATTTGTAGTTTTTGTTGTATTTCAATGTGGTGTTTACAGTGTCTAGTTCTTGTTTAGTCTTGGTGAAAGTCTTATTTAACACTTGCCAACTTTGCGGCTCCATTACTGTTTTGATCACTTTCACCACCGTCTTTCTTGTAAACTTGAAAACTTAAATAAACAGATTGTTGGAAAAAAGAATGGCAGTGAACGGGAGGTGGGCGCTTCTGAAACATGTGTCTCACCGTGCCCTAATGGTTCCTCCAACCAGTGACTTATGATTATTTTTCACCGTGTTTCATACCAGCTCAACTCTACTCCAGGGCCGGACTGGGACCAAAATTCAGCCCTGGCATTTTGGTCCGGACCGGCCCCCCACGCCCCCCCCCCCCATTTTGTCAACGGGGGGGGGGGGGGCGTTTCACTGAGCCAGCCCAGCCCTGCACATGAACTCTGCGGCCGCACTGAGGCGCCTGCTGGAAAGCATCCCAGCCCAAACATTAACGTAACTAATAATTGGGCCGCGTGACTCGGATATGACCGTAATAACCCTAAAACATTTTTAAAAATATATTTTTCAAAAAAAAAAAAAAAACCTTTTTTTTTTTTTTTTGGCCCAGTGGCCCACTGGCCCAGCGGCCCACCGGGCATTTGCCCGGTACGCCAAATGGCCAGTCCGCCGCTGCTCTACTCGCTTTACTTCGTTTTCCACTGCACATATGCAAGAGCCCCTGTATGTTGCTGGTCATCACAGCGACATCCAACCTTCTGCACAGGAGAGTGCTAAAGTAAACAACGCTAAAGTTAATGATGTCCTTTAGAATCCAACAAAAACAATTTCTGATAACATTTTCGGTGAGAAATAGGCCAGGTCGGTTTTCCATTCAGAACATTCAGAAGAAGTGTCACACCTTCATATGCGTTTCTGGTTCAAATCTGCTTCCGAGCCAATAAAAAGAAGCAATGGTAAAATTAACCGAAACGAGTATGCCACCCTCTGGAGACCTGGGACTACAGTTAAGCACAGGGTCTATTGGTGGTCTAGAACTCTCTACAATTGGGTTTGGACCCAAAAATCTGGCATCGGATGTGCTCTACAGAGTATAAGAATAAATAAATGAAAACAATGCAGAGTGAAGAGCATGTTTACCCTGGGTGCAGGAAGTGTTCAGGGACCAGGCCCCTCTGCTGGATCATCATGCCCTGGAAGTGCCCCCCGGTGGTCTGGGGGTGTCGGTACATGGCCATGCGAGTCTGGCCTGGCGAGTAAGGCAGCTGCTGGGGCCTCTGCAAGGCCTCCATCAGGTGTGGGTGGGGTCTCTGGGCGGCGTAGTGTCCTGGACTGGGGTAAGGCTGGCCTGGGTAGGGGGCTCCCCGTCCGTCACCCCCACCCCGAGACATCATATGGGGCGGAGGGACGCCACCCTGCTGCATGCCAGGGTGCACGGCCCGCGGGTCGTACATGAAGCCAGACGCCATGTGTGCGGCGGAGGAAGTCGGGTGCTGCTGTTGAGGTGGCTGGTTGCTGCGGCGCCGGGCTGCTGCGTTATGGCTGTCCAGGTCCAGGATCTCTTTGGGGCTTTCAGGTCGATCTGAGCTCTCCTCTATCCTGGCCTGCTTTTCTGGGCTGCCACCGCTGCCGTTTCCACCGGCCTGCTCTCTGCCTTCCCCACCCCTCTCTCCCGGCCCTCCGGGCTGAGGCCCCGCCTCCGACACGGGGCCAGGAGACACCAGACCGGCACCACTGGAGCCCTCAGAGCCCAGCGGCGACACGTCGCTCTCCCTCGGCCGGCCGTTCACATTGGCACTGGCTGCGGGCAGGTACGCCATGGGAGGCATGGGGTGGCGAGGCTGGAACTGAGACCTGTGCCAGTCCTCTGAGGGGTACCCGCCTCGGCCACTGGCCTGCGGGTGTGCCTGGGCTTGGGGATGGGGCTGGGGGGGGTAGTAGTGCTGCTGCTGGAACTGTGGAGGGTACATGTTAGGGTGGGCTTGGGGATGCTGCTGGCCCACCATGTGGAAGGGGTAGGCGGCGCCACCCTGCTGGTGATAGGCAGGGAAGTGGGCGGGGTTATGTTGAGGGTTCATGCCCTGGATGGGATAAGGGTGGTGACTGGATGGAAGCATGGGCCGGCCCATGTTCTGTTGGCTATAGTGTGGATGCGGCGGGCTCCTCATCCCGTACTGACTCGCGGCTCCGTTCTCCTGGCCATGGGAGTGCGGGGGCATAGCAGGGTTTTGGCCCGATGGCGGCGGCGGCCTGGCAACCTGCCTGCTTTGGCTGCTACCCCCCAGCTGTGTCTGATGGCTCTTGGGGCTGAACGCTTGCTGCTTATAGCTGGCACCGGGAGGCCCTGTCTTCATGGCACCCAGTGGGAAAGGACCGGCGGCTCCCAGCGAGTCCAGCCTGCTGGTGGGCTCACTGGGTCTTTGATCTCCTCGGTCTGCGGGGCTCGGTTGAGGGGGAAGCTGAGGAGTAGGGTGACTTGGGGGAAGGGAGGTGAGAGGTGCTGGCTGGGAGGGACCAGGCTGGGCTCCTTGTGGGGTGCCCTGTGAAGGGCCGTACTGCAGGGGGTTGTGAGGAAAGTGATGAGGAGGAGCAGGAGGATTGGGGGACGTCTGTTGCTGGGAGGGGTTCTGAGGGTGCTGCGGTGGGGGGGTGTCCACACCCATTTGATGGTGATGCTGTGGTCCTTTGGGGAGCTTCTGTTGGTGCTCAGCGTGGACACCCTGCTGATGACAGTTTTGAGGCATTTGCTGAGGCATTGTGACGTGCTGTGGTGGGGGGCTCTGAACGTTTTGGTGCGGGCTGTTCTGTGGCTGTTGAGGGGCCTTGGGCGTGGAGGGTCCAGCAGGGTCGCGGTTGAGATGAGGGGGTCGACCCCGGCTCTCCGGCTCCTGGCTCTGCATCTCCGGCGGGCCCTGTGGGAGTCGGTGGAGTCCGGACGGCGGCTCCTGCGATCTGCCCCAGTTGGGAATAGGGGGGCTCTGCATTCCACCTGCGGGACCACCAGGGGGCTCTGCGGGGCTGGGGACAGACGGGCGCTCGTGGTTGGATGGAATGGAGGTTACTTGTGACGCTGCGTGGTCATTGTTTTTGGCGGCCATTTTGGCCTCTGGCATCGAATCTGTTAAACACACAAAAGTTGAAGTTGGTGAAATGTTACTTGTTAGTATTAAACAAATAAACATTTACTGGCCACAATTAGAATGATTAAAGAGTCCGAGTCGCTACGCCGTCCGAGTCGCTACGCCGTGTAGTGGATTTGGTGGGGCAGGCTCTTACTATGTTGAGGCAGATGCATGCTGGGACACCGAAGCCCATGTTTCACAAGCTGAAAATTCTTAATGCCCCCCCCACCCAGCCCCCTGTTCACCTAATACACAGATTTTCAAGCCCTATGGTTCACCGGCACCATCTGGTGTAAAATACTGTATACATTCCAAGTTTCATATTTTGAATGTCCCAAATTTCTTTTACATCCAGCACATACAGCAATCTTAAAGGAGAACATGCAAAAACCTTTTTTATGACCGCCTCTGTCTTAACCAACGTTAGCCAAAAATAGCGGACCTACAAGCTTGTAGATCGGCTATTTTTGGCTAAGAGATTTGGTGTAGATGGAAAAGGTGGTCAAAGTACAGTTGTAACTCAAGTCCGATTCTCTAAGATTACAGGGGTTTAACTGGTTACGGTCTTTACACACTGCGGCTCATTGAATAAACCCATACCATACACAAACATTGCTGCAGAGTATTTCGCAACAAATCTATTCGTTCTGAATGAAAATTGCATCACTATCGCCTCATAATATTTGTGTTCTGCATGGATGTACAGTATGTATAGCGCATACATACATACACACACACACACACACACACACACACACACACACACACATATACATACATACATAGGGGGCAAATTAATCACTTAATTAATTTAAGGGAGGCCCCGTTTTTGAGGCCCAGTCGTGGCATGCGTCTACACTGAGGTCAGAATGAATGACACTCAACTCTAAAATAAATCCCAACAAAAGAATGACCGTCAAACAGCTGATACTCATTATCGTAGATGAGAGATCAGAGTACATCACAAGCAGGACTTGAAGGAGAGCAGCTACACTGATGACAGGCCATCCTCAAAGAGACAAGCGAGACACTTCAAACTAATGAATATTCAATTTGCCACTTACTGTGAAAAATAATTAAAGTCAAATTGCGAGAAGCAGAGGGTAGGGAGGAGGAGGGGCCAGAGAGCGAGTAGGGGCTTCGCCGATTAACAAAATAACACACTCGCCACACTCTGCAAGGGAATTGTATGTGGTGGTAAATGAGGTAAATAATTAATGTGATTAATTAACCACTTATGCTCCCATTTTATATTTGTAAAACTTAAAGCGAAATTATAAGCCAAACTACAAGCTCAGAAGGCGCCACATCGCCTTGTGATCTGCTATTTTCTTGCTTGTTTAAAAATATATATTTTTGTAATCTTTTTAAGATTTTAAGAACATTTAAATTAAGAAAAAAAGAATACAATGTGCCTACAATGAAATGCCCAAAATTTTGACACTGTTTAAAAGTTTAAAAGAAGGTTAATAATAATAATAAGGTTAATAATAATAATAATAGTACAAGTTTAATTCACTAATTAGATTGTGTTTTGGATGCTTGGTAAGCTGTACAGAATGCCTGTTGGAGAGATGGGAGAGAAGCTCTGGGCAGGGCTACTACCTTTGGCCTGTGTGTCTGTGTGCTGCTGGGAAGCCTGGCTGTCTGCTCCATTGTCTCTGGCGGGACGCAGCAGCTGAACGTCGGGGGGAGGGGGGAGATGCAGAGAGGGGTGAGCTGGGGCGCTGCCAATTCCTGACGGGGGCCCGGGCCCCGGCGCTGCTGCTGGCGGATGAAAGTTGCCCATGTGCTGACGAGGAGGGGCGCTGGCAGGGGGTCCGGAGGACGCCGACAGCTGCTGCAGGGCCAGCATCTCCGGGCTCTCCAGCATGGAGGCCAGGTGCGACCTGCCGGAGGACTCCGGATGGGGCCCCGGAGGACGCGAGGAGGCCATCGGCCCCGGAGACCTGCCCGCTGTGGGCATTCGGTATTGGGCGGCGTTGGGGGCAGGGTGGGGATAGCCGGTAGCCGGTTCGGGCCACGGTTTATGACCCACTGGGGGCGGGACCCCGCCATGATTATAGTGGTGCTGGTTCACCATGTTGGGGTCATGCATGCCATGAGGTCCAGTGAGTCTGTCTTGGCTCTGGTGGCTCATACCAGGCCACATGTTGGGGACACCCATGCTAGGAGGTCCAAAGCCAGGGTAGCTGTGCTGGGGTGGTCCGCCATCGGGGCCTGGGAAGCGGTTGCCCATGGGGTGCATGGTGTGGCCTTCTGGACGCTGGCGGGTGGGGTACATGCTGGCCTCAGGAGGGGGTCCGGGCTGGAGGGCTACAGGGCGTGGGCCCAGTGAGGGGCCATGGGTCGGACCCATGTAGGGATGCTGATGATGTCGTTGGGGGTGGAGAAGACGAGGGTCTGGTCCCATCGGGTATCGAGGGCCAATATGGTGTCCATCACCTATGTGATGCTGGAATAAAAACAAAAAGATTTGATTATTATAACTGTAATGTCTTTGATCAAACGTAAAGTAAGGTTTTGCTGTGTACATAACCTTATCTCTGCAAGAGTGTAGTTTGCATGACTACTAGCAGTAACTTAGTCGTTCAGTTAACGGTGGTGTAAACAATATTTTGTTTTGTTAAGATATAAGTGTTAAATAGCTCTATAATCTGATGATCATCTTTGCTATAGTGTTTGTTCAGTAACAGGGGTCTTCCCGTATCTTCAACTCTTTAGTAAACAGAACATACATTTTCAAAAATGCTGGCTATCCAAATAATGTGAAACCCAAAAAAGTATGTTATATTACTTATGTTTAATTTGGCATTCTCGTAAATAATAAATATGTTTTATACATTTTGGAGAATGAAGACCAACACCCAAATATTCAGTTTTCAAGCTTCCAAGCCTCAAAGAGGAGCTAAATCCATACAAGGAGCAACATTAGACATGAGGTCGATTCCCTTCCCCTATTCGCCTGTACTAGAGCGTGACATCACTGTAGATAAAAGAATACTATGCTGATGTAGCCTGGGATGAATACCATTTTCGGGTTTCTGATCCGCTCGGAGCGGAAATAACCGTACGTCACCATTACGTCATCAGGTGGCCGGAACCAACAACCGGAACCACCAGTGCTGTGTACTTAAAAAAATATTCCCCTAGTTTAAAACTTTCTTAGTTTGGTATAATAGTTTCATTTATTTTGGTATAATAATCGTTTGGTATGTCCATCTTCTATTCTAACTCGTAGCGTAACTAGCGAGACTAAACAAATTGATTAGCATTATGTGGGGAACAAAAACAATGCAACGCCAACCAGAACCAACCACCGGAACCACTTATTCTTTCCTTTTTTCTAAACCGGATCACACGGCTAGTTTTAGAACACATACCAGGCTTTCCCCCGAGGTGGAAAGTCTGGTGACGCGAGGTTAATGCTGATGTATGTTGGTTATTTGTTCACTTTATGTAATTTAGATAGACATATACTTGTTTGCTTGACTTTGCTAGCCTGGACTTCTTAATAGAAAGAGGCTAGTTTGACAATACAATTTCTGCCTGAGTCAAACTTTTATCAAAGAGGGGAAAAGTGGAAATCTCCTGTCCTTGTGAAATTGTCAATCCCATTTTAGTGTATCAAACACGTGTTTCACGTAACTTTAAACTAGTTTTCTTGCTACCTCAAGAAAACAATCTTTGCTCTAAACAACTTCATAACTTTTGATCTCAAGATAACGGGACCAAAAACCAGTAACCGTGGCCATTCTTATCTTCCTTAGTAAAATATACCAATTAGTGTAAGACTCATATAGCAAAATGTGACATTTTGCACACAATTAACAGAACGTGAAGTAATATCCAAGACAATATCTGCCAAGATGTGCTTTCCTACCTGCATGTTGAAGTTGTGAGGCATGTGCTGCATGTTGGGATCTCCATGTCTGGGTATGTGAGGCCGCTGACCAGGGTAGGCAAAGCGGGGGTCCATGGCCATCCTCTGGGCATACATGGGTGGACCAGGAGGTCGAGAGAGCTGGTACGAGAATGGAAAGACCTCAGCATTACGGATCACAGAACAGAAGTTTGAAAGGATGTCAATGGTCTGTTAAGTCATTTCACGTATCGCCCTTTAATGCTGTACATTTCTTCAGTATTAATTATGCAACCCATTGCTTTACGCAATATCGTTCCATGCACAATCCTGGCACCAGTGTATGCTCGCTCAGTACTCCATTAGTGTTACACCGTTTATCATCACTACAACTGTTACACAACCTCTGCACTGACCACTTGTCCTGCACTGCCAGTAACATACATTTTACAATACCTCCTCAATAGGCGGCAGTGGCTCAGGAGGTAGAGCAGCCAGTTGAGAATCGTAAGGTTCCCGGTTCGATCCCTGGCTCCCCTGGGTTAGTGTTGAACTTGAAGTGTCCTTGAGCAACACACTTAACCACTTAAACTCTAAACTTCGTTGACCGGTGTCCACCAGGGTTAACCCCCCCCCCCCCCCCCCCCCCCCAGCTCACAATTAGTCGCAATGAGAACTACTATTTTCGCCAAATGTCCGTCTATTTTCCCTGAATGTTCACTTACTATGACATGGCCCAGAATAGGGACGCAAGGGTTCATGTGGTTAAGCCCTAACTGCTCCTGATGAGCAGGTTGGTGCCTTGCATGGTTTCCTCTGCCGTTGTTGTGCAGCATTTACCATTTCATATTAAGCACTGAGCTTTGGCTGCTCTCTATGTATAGTTTATCTTCAGTCTATTATCGGAATGCAAGACCTGCAGACTATTACAGAACTAATGTGTGTCCTGTGTGTCCATCCAGTTCCTTGTTGGCAGTCTTGCATTAAATCGTTAAATCATCCTTTTGGTGGGTCGGACCCGTCACAGCAGCAAACCGCGATGAAAATTCCTTGCATTATATAATACTTGACAGTAATTCGATCCTTATTCCGCAGAGGGAAACGTAACAATTACAGGAAAATAAATCATTTGTATTTAGTTTCCCCATGTAGGACAGAGTGGTTACAAATTAATAATTATGAAACAGCAGCAGTAGAGGATCTGCTTGAAGTACCTGCTGTCCGGGGTGGTATAGGCCCCTCATGTCTGCTCCGTGGAGGTGTTGCTGGTTTGGGGGAAGGCCGTGGGGGTGAGGGGGTCCGTTGGCCCAGTGGGGGGGGTGGGGCGGAAGGGCAGGCTTACTGCTCTCCTCGGTGGGGTTGCTGCCTTTGCCGCCCTGGGAGCCGCGTTTGCGCTGCGCCTGCTCCGTGGCTTTGATCAAGCCGTCTGGCCCAGAGTGCTTGCTGCCGCGGTGGCGCTTCTTCTCCTTGCGCTCCTTGTCCTCGCCGCTGACGTGGAACTCCTCATCGGTGTCCCCGTCCTCCGAGGGGAAGTGTTTCACCAGCGCGCGGCTGAAACACCTTTCCAGGGACTCCGCCATGACGGTGTATTCTGAGGAAACATGCGTTCAGATCTTAACCAAATGAAACCTGGCAGCCTGTGATGATGGCCGATCTACAAGCTCACAACGAGTCAAAGCGTGTTGAGAGCTTGTAGGTTTGTAAGGTTTCTGACCGTAGTTAAGAAGCAGTGACAAAGTAACTTTGACTAAAAACAAAGGAGCTATGAAGTTCACTGTGTTGGATTATCGATTTCAAGCAAGTTGTCGCTGTCTGGCAGAAACCTTGTACAATATCTCCATAGTTCAACTTTTTATGTTTTGGGAAATTAATGCAATGTCATACAAGAGTGTCGCCCAAAAGTAGCGAAAATCGCTAAGAATTTAAAAAATGTTTTAAGTGAAAGTGGTGTGTCTGTGGATTGTATAAAATAAAAGTATTAACATGAGCTTGTGACAAAAAAATAACTACACTGGATCCATTGGAACACAGGTTCTTTTTTCCATTACTTGAAAAGTAAAGGTTTTGGAAATATGAAGTGTATGCCCGACAGCAACGAAGTTTAACAAGGTTTTAAATGAAAGGTGATTTCATATCGTATTAACATGAATGGAAATCACTGATGTATCAGAAACCACTGTGGTATAATTTAGAAAATGGTCACCACGATGTGAAGCAGTTAGGGCTGGGCAATGTGAAAAAAAAGAAGAAAAGATAGTTCTTACCAAATAAGTATAGAATAGGGCTTAAAGGACTACTTCGTCCATTTTCAACCTATCTTCATATAATTGGTCCTCACTAATGCTCAATATAATATGGTATAATGTCTGCCCCATCACAGCACCAGGTCCGGCCCTCTTTTTCTTCTTCTGCTCGCTCTTCTGTTCACTCTATGTCTCAGAGGAGGGCTGAGTGTGGACAGTTCGGAAACCTGCCTACCAGTGACATCATTGGTGGGGCCGGTTTGGTAATTTCAAACAAGATTTCAAACTTTTTTCTTTTCTTTTTTTAATTAGTTCAGGATCAATGGCTTCTATTTAAGCATACTAACTTTCCAGGAAGAGAAAGGCTTTAGTTTCTATTAGCTTGGAATCCCCACCCATGATGTAATTGGTAGTTTTCTGAACTGTCCACAGCCCACCAATGACACACAGAGTGAGTAGACGTGTGTCGTCTTATAATAGGTATTAGTAAGTAAGACCAATTATATGAAGATACGGGTGAATTGCTCCTTTAAGTGATTAATACCAGGAAAAGACAGAACTTATGTTAAGTCATATCACAATATTACGGTATCCAAAATCCCAGACGATATGTAGTCACATAATCACAATATCGATATGTTGCCCAGCCCTAGAAGCAGTCAATGGGCAAAACATGGCAGACTCTCAGAACGGTGCTTTAAGGACAAGTTCATGAGTTTAGAAACACACGCAAACTTTCCGCAATATCACACACCACTCACAAATGCATTCTTGCATGTGCAAATAAACACCACACGCATTCAAACACATACACACCACAGAGACCGATCTGCGTTCCATGGACCCTTAGACACACACTCAACCCTCTGTTCTCAGGCCAATGGCTGGACAGCTGACCAGGTCAAAGGGCACAGGTTGACCCCCCCCCCCATCTCTCCCCTTGCTCTTCCAACTCCTTCAGCCCCTCCCCCCTGATCCGTGGTCAACCCCACCCCTCTTTCTCCCTCCCACCCTCCCGCCCCTCCATCCATCCATCCCTGGGGAGTGCATTCAGTCGGATGGATGGCTCCAGACAGGGGGGCTTAGGGGCCTGGAATGTCTCCCTGGCACTGCAGGGCCTGCCGGGCCCCGGAGCCCCCTGAGCAATGGAGCACACAGCTCAATCACTCCCCATTAATCACTGTCAACGCTGGCCCTGGCCCCGGCCCCATCACAGCACCGGGTCCGGCCCTCTTTTTCTTCTTCTGCTCGCTCGCTCTCTCTCCCTCTCTCTCTCTCTCTTTCTTTCCCTGCACCCCCCCCCAAAAACACATGCACACTCCAGTCTCACAGCCACATGTACTTCACTGAAATTGATTTTGATCTTTGGCTGTCATACATTAAATCCATATGCATCTTTGTCTTGGCAGCTCTGAAACACTTGAACCCTAGCATCCCTATTCTGAAGGGAAACATTTGCTTCAACGTGTCGCACTGCGCACGCGTGAGCCTGTAGATGGGCTATTTACGGTGAAGAGATTTGGTGTGGAGGGGAAAAAAAGCAGACCACGTAGAGTTTACCAAGTATAGAGGGTTAAAGCTAATAGACGTGAAGGGATTCTGGAGATTGTGTGTGTGTGTGTGTGTGTGTGTGTGTGTGTGTGTGTGTGTGTGTGTGTGTGTGTGTGTGTGTGTGTGTGTGTGTGTGTGTGTGTGTGTGCGCATGTTATTTATTTACCACTGTCTTCCCCGTTGTACTGGACGCAGTTTTCAAATATGAGCTTCACGTCGGCGACGAACTCCTCCTTGGCAACGTACCCCCCATCGTTCAGCTTCTTCTCAATGGTGGACAGGTCCATGGGGGTCTGCATGGAGTCAAGGAATGATGAATTAATACATGTCCACCTACCACTGTCATACCGAACAATGATTTACTAAAGGACAACAAAACAACAGTGAAAAGAGTTGCTGCTTGCATACAGTACAATGCAATAGAGCAGTGGATCTGGAAGTGTCTTTAAATTTCAAGGACCCCCATAACTCTGATTATAACAACTCTAATGTACGAATGGAACCAAAAAGTGTCCATTTGGCACAGACCTGGTAAGGGTCCATTTGGAACCCCCTCGAGGAACCCTGAGGGTCCTTGGACCCCACTTTGAAAACCACTGCAATAGATGCAAATAATAGAGCTCAACAGTGAGATACCGGTAAGTAGAGAATTGTATTATCAGCTATAACGTCGTAATAATCCAATATAGATGAACCACGAGCTGGTTGGGACCTTAATGTGCCGCCATAATGTGGAATGCCCTGACAACATCCATTAACCACTTAAACCCCATATGGTTGTCCCTCAGGGCTCTATACTAGTGTATTTTCGGTTTTCGAACAGACAAGGTCACGCGCGTGAATCGTTGTGAGCTTGTCTATTTGCCATTTTCTGCACAAAAATGGCAAATTTTTCCCCACAATAAGGATGCTGGGGTTTAAATGGTTAAAAGATGTGAATCACTGGCTTGTTTCAAAACTGGCCTGAAAAACGCATCTGTTCAGAAAACTACAAGTGGAGATAGATAATCCCATTGAAATGAGGAGCTCACGTTACCATGGAAATACTACCACCCCCGCGAATGTCATGGAGTTCCTACTACACTAGATCCCATAGCCTGGAGACGAAAATCGCCAAAAGTCGACTACAATATTCTACAACACTATTGACAATATAAACACTATAATAATGACAACGGTTCAAGTAAACTCATTCAGTGCCAATGACGTATAACACGTCAATTATTTCCAAAGCCCAGAGTGTCAATGACGTGTAACACGTCAAAACCGTATTTTCAGTGTTTACGCTAGATGACGCTGTTCGCCAACTTTGAGTGATCCTATGACTTCTGGAGAAGAGTAGATCCGGAAATAATCTGATCACAAGAAACCCAGCCCCGTCCGATCTAATATTAAAGGAATTTTAAAAATAAAAATGTATTTGCTTTCTTGTTTTTTTCTGCGTTTTTGGCAAGAACAAGCCATATTCAACAGCCAATAACTAAAGAATGGAGGGTCGCGGTGACACGCTTTTTTTTCTCCGATGGAAGCACTATGGAAATGGAGACACTACTCCGTCTTTTGCGGCACTCAGTGTGTCGATTGTCCTGGAACGAAATATTCGGTGTCTCTTGAAAGCTTAGTAATATGCTAAAAAACGCTGGCGCTGGCTGACTTAATTCATTCATTCATTCTGGCACTCAATGAGTTAAGAAGAACCAAGCTAAACGATCGATTGATTGATTGATTGATTGATTGATTGATTGATTGATTGGAAGCAGTGGACTTGCGCAATGGTTTATTTATGGGATGAGTAGATCCTTCATCAAATATGTACACAGTCTTGTACCTTCGCCTTTTTGCATTTTCCAATGCTTTTTATGAACGGAATCAAATGTTTTATGGTCAAGATTCATCAAGTCGCTGGTTGGTTTGATTCCAGGCTTAAAACTCTTTATATAAAGGATTTTCTCAAACGACTATGGAGTAAATAAATTCACTTTCTGCTCCAGAGCCGTTCTAAAAGTGGGCGGTCACTGCTGAGCTCTAGAGTAAATAATCTCATTATCATCATGAAGATGTCTACCTGAATGATCTCATGGTAATTGGGGGCATAAGACTCATCCACAGGCTCCAAGAAGGGCCAGGCGTCCTTTTGGCCTTTCAGGGCCTCTAGCACTGGAAAGAGAAAGAGAACTTGGTTTGGAACACAGGTAGCAATGCAGACAGTTGATGAACAACACAGGTTCACACACTAGTAAAGGCTAGGACTGAACTACTTCATGGAAATGTTGGTTGAATGTCTGCCTTATAGAATCGGTCCTATAAGATGGCAACATTTCTGTCTGCTAGCTCTGTGTCTCAGAGGTGGGCTGTGGACAGTTCAGAAACCTGCCTAGCATAAAATATTGTTGTTGATGCACAAGTACAAGGGCTTCTATTTCAGCACGCTAACTTTCCAGGAAGAGCATGACTGTGGTTTCTAATATCTTAGAATCCCCACCAATGATGTCATTGGAGGAAAGTTGTGTATGAAGATATGGTTAAAAATGGGTGAAATGTAGGAGTGGAGCCTCCCTACCTTTGTACAAAGCAGTGTAGTCGTCATCGATTTCATAGCTGAAAATAGAAGACACCACAAATCATCATCATCCAAAAAAATTTAGGGGAAAGATTAGAGAGTAATCTCAACAAGTTATTAAACTAAACCCTATATACCTGTACTTAGTTGACCAGGGTCCCCCAGGGCTCTATACTAGGGGCCCTATCTTGCATGCCGCCTTACCCCTTATCCCTAAACCTATTAGCCATATTTCACTACTTTGAAAAACATTTTTAAATAGTTCAACTAGCCGATCGACACGTTGTGAGCTTGTAGATCGGCTATTTGAACTATTTAAAAATGTTTTTCAAAATAGTAAAAAATTGAAAAAAAGTTTAGAGATAAGGGGTAAGACAAGATAGGGCCCCTAGGTCTGCTAGTACTTCCCAACACCAAATCTCTTCGTCATAAATAGCCTTTCTACGAGCTCACAACACATTGCGCTATTTTCACCGCATGTTTGCCCCCAGAATAAAGAGATTGGAGATCTGCTTTGTCGGATGTTCGCCCTAGAATAGGAATGCTACGGTTCATATGGTTAAGAGTGTGTACTTCTTTATGATGGACTGCTTTTCCTTACGTGTGGATTTGTTCGCTATGCAGACTACATTCCTAAGTGGATTTACCATGTGGATTTTACCTTATGCCGACTACCTTCCTATGTGGACCTACCGATGCCTTTTTATTTTTTTTACCTCATGTGGTCTGTGTAAGACATAAGACATTGGGCCCCATATTGTGCCGCCTTACAACGTATGCCTAAACTTGAAAAACATTATAAAATAGTTCAACTAGTCGTAATAGTAAAAAATGACAAAAAAAAGTTTCGGCATAAGGGGAAAGGCAAGATACGGCCCTATACATCTATACCGTACTGGTGCTGTACCTCATGTACTGCACCTGCTGCCATCTCTTTTCTAACCTGCACCTCATGTACAGACCTTTTTTATGCTACTGTATATGTATAAATGTACGTATCGTCTCTGTCGGGTGGAAACCTCATATGTCCAAAACAGTTACTTTTCAGCTTGTAGATCTTCTATTTTGGATTCTTTTGTGTGACGCTGTAGTATGATGATGTAGGGCGTTAATTTACGGAAAAAACACTAAACAGCAACGATATCTTAAGATTTTTTTTTATATCTTTCCTATATGTTTCTTTCCTCTCTCTGCTCCCCCCTCCTCTTTGCTGAAAACTCCTTGCACAAAACAAAATTCCATCCACTTCTTTACACCTGTAAACCTATGATGTGACAATAACGTTAATTCTTTCTGATACTTGGAACGTTCTCTTACAACTGTTTGGTCTTGCGTGCTCTGCTGCGGATGGGTGAGTGGGGCTCCAGATTGAGCAGTTCAGGAGGCAGGTCTTTCCCTTGAGAGAGCAACCAGGCCTTCTCCTCCCGGAGCTTCCTCCTCCTGGCTCGCTCTGAGGGAGAAATGAGAAAACAGAGGGAGGTTCAGAACAAACTAGGACCGCAGCTGTAACCATTATTTTCTCAGCCATTATTCTATTGATTACTTTTTCGATTAAATCAAACAATCGATAAACGAATCGATGGAAACGTAAGCATAATGTTATACTATGTCGCACAATAATAGTGAAAATAGCAGATGCGACGATTTGTGGAGCTCGTAGATCTGCTATTTTCATGCCCTAAATAGGATCCGATTATTAAATCGATTATTTAATTAAGTCGTCTCTGTTCGGTGGAAACCTTATGTCGAAAACAGTTTTTTTCAGGATTCAAATAAAATCTACAAGTTCAATACACGTCGATTGGTGCCACCTTTCAAGCTTGTGGATCCGCTACTTTTTCAACGATATGGTAGAGCCTCTTCCCAGGGCCGAACATCGCGTTTCAGCGCTCTCGATGTCCAGCGTCTGTCGCCGGTTCCTCAATCAGAAAATAGTTAAACTTTTGGTAGAGGAGCGCCTCAGAGGTGTCTGGCTCAGTGCTTGTGTAGAACTATGGACATGATATCCAAAGCACTCAAAGAAATATTAAAATATTTTCTGTGGACAATGGAGTTGACTTTTTATTCAGGTTTTTATTCTGTTCTGCTTGTATACTATTTGAACCAGCCAATATTCTTTAGTAAATTAACGCCCTGCTTGATCATACTACAGCGTCACACAAGCATCAAAAGTAGCAGATCCACAAACTCGAAACGCGGCACGAAGCGACGCGTTTTGAGCTTGTAGATCTCCTACTTTTGAATTTGAATCCTGAAAAGTAACAGTCTTGGACATGGAGGTTTCCACCCGACAGAGATGATATAATACAACAGGTAGCGATGGATCTATTTAGTATTCACTTAACGTTCCCTCAAAGCGTCCATTTGGCTTTTCTAAGGGCGGTGCGCATGTCGGCGTACTTTAGTGAGCGCAGTCAGACAATCTGGGAAGCATGTGGATGTCCACGGACATGAGCTGGCGACAAAATGTACATCACGGCGGACCCTGGTGAACCCTCGCGGCTACGCAGATGCGGTAAGTATAATCTGTCCTTTAGAGTCAATAGATACCAGGCCTTCAGCGACGTAAACCGCATGGTCTCAGAGCACTGGAAAGACAACGATTCAACTATGTTTACTCAGGGACAGCTGATCAAAAGCACCAGAACAGAGAGTGTGTGTGTGTATATATGAGAGAGTGAGAGTGAGAGAGAGAGAGAGAGAGAAATATGCTAGCTGCCTTGTCTTTCAACATGAAAGGCAGAGAGGGCTGCCAACCTCCCGCTGTGCAGATTAAAGATGTTTCAGGGAAGATTCCACATATGCAATCCACCCAGAGAGCAGGCCGAGTCCTGCTGTTCATCTATAATACATTAATGAGGCTCCTCCACTGAAGCACAATCAGCAGTTCATTAGCACCTGACAGATGACATCAGAGGGAGGGGAGAAAAGAGAGAGGTGGGGGTGGATACTGTGATTAAAGGCCCTGAACATTCCCTCTCGCAGGCCTCGTGTGCGATACATAAATCACTAGCTTGCTGAGCGCTTCTATGCCGCTGCTGAGTTTTTTCTTTTTCCTTTTTGTTCTCGTCCTCCGGCGGGTGAAAAAAACCAAAGCAGGGGAGAGTTGGAGAGAGTTGTGCGGTGCGGGTCGCTGCCCTTCAGAATCCGTTCTGCCCTTGAGAGAAAGAGGTGTGGAGGCTACAGTCCCACCTCCCCCCTCCCCCGCCCATCACCTGCCACTGACAGGCCCCAAGGCTGATGAAAGGAGATGCAACGGGTGTTTTGGGCATTTTTTCGCACTTTGATTTCAGCTGTGAAGGAACGCAGGACTGATAACGTTTCCACGCTTGTTGCGTGGACGACCCCCTGAGATATCAAACCACGTAAGCCTTGATTTGTACTTAGACTCATCCATCCTTCCATCCAACCACTCATTCATTCATTCATTCATTCATTCAGTCATCCCTCCATCCATCCGTCCGTCCATCAATGCTGTGGTTCCCAAACTTTTTTCCCAAAAGAGAAATTTGAAAAAACGAGTGAAAATAGATGATCTACAAATGCGTTGTGAGCAAATCGGCTATTTTCTTTTCTCCCCTAACATATGGAATTTCTAGTTCATTATTTATTTATTTATTTATGATTTGTTTTAAAGAATGCCGTAATTAAAAACAGAATGTAGGAAACGAGAAAATAAATTTACAAAGCGACATTGACCTACTATTGATATTATTGACCCATAAAAATGGGTCCGCGACCCAAACATGGGTCCCGACCCAGTGTTTGGGAAACGGTGCTAATGCACCCACCCATTGGGAGAAGCTCTCTCTCACCCTCCACAGCCTTGATCCTCTCCAGCTCCTCTGTCTCTCGGTCTTCCTGTAGGAGGCGCTCCTCCTCTCGTCGCTGCTCTGCCAGCAGCACCTGCCGGTCCAGATCTTCGTCCTTCTTCTTCTCCACCTCCGCCATGGCCTTTAGTGTATCCTACACACACACACCCCAACGTTTGTATTACTGCACCTGTGACAACATCATTTTTTGAATGCAACTTTTACAGTTTTAACTATCAACTATGTCAACTATAACCCTAAAGCCGAAAATAGCTGATCTACAAGCTCACAGCGTTGTGAGCTTGTAGATCTGCTATTTTTGTGGCACGACACCAGCATGCAACTAAGAACAAATCAGGCATAACTCTAATCCTAACCCCAATATCTAAATGTCTAATCCTAACCAGATTTCTTTTGAATAAGCCTAACACCCCAAAAAAAAAATGTAACCATAAAACAACCAAATAACAATTACTAAGTCAGCCTACTATCACTGTAAGAATTAAGGATTAAAGGATAACAAGATTTTGAAAAAACAAAGTAGACTTTGCTGTAACGGTGTCTTTACAGTTCTACCTACAGAAAAGTGATCAAACGACTGCATATGACTGCAGTTCATTCAGTTGCATTTATATGACACATAAAAGCACTTTACATTCACGTAGTCAACCACGGGGCAACCACGCAAGGCACCATCTGGCTCAGTGGGAGCAGTTACGGTTTCAGTGTCTTGCTCAAGGACACTTCAACACGCAGCCAGGAGGAGCAGGGGATCGAACCCGGAACTTTGCGATTCCTAGATGGATCCTCCTGAGCCACTGCTGCCCCGCTTGTGTGCTGTATGTACTACCAAGGCTGATATCTTGTTAAGCACTGAACCAATAAATGCTGATATTGTGTTGCGGGGGGGGAGGCACCCGCTAAAGTGTTGGGTGGCCTCCTAAACTTACACAGCAATAAAAACCTAACCACATTTGGCGCTTGGCTGGTGTTAATTTCGGACCTTGCTCAAGCATGTCAGCAGCTTGAAAAAATAAATAAAGGAACTTTAACAAAAAAGACAAAGTATTGTAAGAGCTGATCTCTGGGTGACAAAACAAGTGTGGCATGTTGTTGCTGTAGGGCGGAAACCATATTTCCCCCATATTATCTACATATTTCAACTTTTCATGTTTTTTTTATTTCTTGGGGGGTAATTATTGCCCTAATTCATCATACTACAGTGTCACGGAAAAGTAGCGAAAGTAGCCGATCTACAAGCTCATAGAGAATCTTGTGACACGTTGTGAGATTATAGATCTGTTATTTTTGAAAAACATGTCAAACTGAAAGTGGTCAAGTCTGTCTGTGGGTTTTATAAATGCTTAACCAATACAAAGTATTAAACAATAGTTTGTGACTAAATATATATTCTACATACCATCCATTGGAACACAGTTTTTTGTTGTGTTTGTTTTTTTCATTTCGTGACAAGTAACAGTTTTAGACAAAAACATAGCTGTTTTGCCCAACAGCGATGATGTGCAAGCAAACCCGTTAGAGTAGACCGCAGAACAACAAACACACTCACTTCCTCGTCCTGGTTGAGGTGTTTCTCAGAGAGCCACTGGGAGGAGCGGAACGACGCCGTCGGGTCCAACAGCTTCTGCTTCTGCTCGTTCTCCTGCAGAATATAACACAAAGTTTAAAAGTCAGCGGTTTTGTCAGCCTACTCGGTACTCAGATGTTTTACTAAAAGCTGCACTGTAAATTGTAACTTTCCTCTTCTACTTCGGATTTGAAGTGCTGAATTGAGCTAATAGAGCCTGCCTGCTTGCTCAGGGGATACATTGAATCTTGACCTTCAGGTCAAATCTTTTGTCGGATCCTGTGTCTAGGTGAAACATGACCTTTGACACGATCTAAATGTCTATAGAAGAGCAGGGAGACAAAATACAACCACCCTAATTGTATAAGTTTAAGTAAACGTAGCAATACACAATATGGAAATACTCTAAGTAAAAGGCCTGATTCTAAATTTTGCTAGAGTAAAAGTACAAATGTATGCATCAAAACATACTTAAAGAACCAAAAGTAAACATAATCATTATGCAGAATGTTTTTTCAAAGTTGTGTCAAAATCGTTTTGCGACACGTTGTGAGCGTGTAGATCAGCTATTTTTGAATAGCCGAAGTATAAAATAGGGCTAAATTGGTTAATGTAGGTTTTTTATTAATAATAAAAATCTGCAAAGTAACTAGAAACTGAAGTTTTCAAATAGCTGTGGTGGAGTAAAAAGTACAATATTTGCCTCTGAGATGTAGAAGAGGAGAAGCATAATAATGAAATTGTACTTAAGTACTTAATAATGGATAATTTCCACCACTGCCGACTTGTTAAGTCACAAGTTCACACATTGCATTAATACTAATCACACACACACACACACACAGACAGTTAGTGACAGTGTGTCTTGTGTTCGTGACAAATGCTCTGATGCAACTGAATGCAAAGCTCATTGCACCATTGGCGTATGGGGCGTGGGGCGATTAGAAAGGAGAAGCACCTCGAAAAACATAAAAAAAGCAGTAAAAGAAAATGGAGCCGGCGGGAGATGTTCTAAGGCAAGGGTTCCCAAACTTTTCCGGCTGCGACCCCCCAAAATAATAATGTATGAACTGGGGACCCCCACCCTGACAAGCACTTTGAATCGTAGGCATTACATAATTGACTCGGTTCCCCAGATAAATATTGTGAAAATAGCCGAACTACAAGCTCACAGAGCCTCGCACTGCGATGGGTGGGAGCTTGTAGATCGGCTATTTTCATGTTTGCCTCTTTCTTACGTAATATTTGACAATTTGGTATTAAAAAGGTATTGAAAGTCATTAAATTGATACTTTATAAATGTACAGAAACCCTGTAGAAACATACTGTATTTTGGTTTGTTTACTATTGAGTGAGAAAACAATGTTGCACATTAAGCTAATCTGGGGACCCCCCAAAATAATTTGGGGACCCCCTGGTGGTCCCGACCCCAAGTTTGGGAACCACTGCTCTAATGTACGGCTCTCTGGGGGGCGCCGATAATAAGGCGCGTATCCACAATAGGCCTTGATGCCCGACAGCGTGTCCGGGGTTCAATTCCCAAGCCCGGCGGCGGATACTGCACGTCACTCCGTGACTCTCTCCCCTGATTCCTGTATCTCTCCACTGTACCGGTACCGCCTTTGTTCTGTATCAGAACAAAGGCGAAAAGCCTCCAAAACAAAACTTAAATAAATAATGTATGGCTGTCTGACCGGCAGCATGCATGAGGCTGCTGGTATAGCGTACACTTTAAATTCACACTCAAGTACCAGGATAACAATGCAGGCATTCTGACAGGCAGGGTGACTAGACTATATATTGTTATACAACACAGTACGCCAAAATATACCATTAAATTAATTACAGGCATTTCCAGCGAATGGGAATGGCTAAGTGTTGTGCAAGAAGATCAGTGTGGTGTGGTGTTATGATGAGGCTCTGCTCTCCCATCCCCCAAATGACCCTCCCTCCTTTCACCCTACCTCCAACCCCACCCCTCTCTCTCTCTCTTCTGGCCACAAACCAAGCCCCTTCCAATCACATGTAATGATTAGCATGAGAAGGAAGATATGGTGTCTTAAAGGACCATATCGCCGTGATTACAAGTCAGGGGTTGACCCTAATGGTTGCCCGATTGCCCAGGGCAGGTAAAAAATAAAAACAATATTCAGGCAAGTGGAGTTTGCTTTGTGGTTGGCCGAACTGGCAAGTGGGGGTTTGTGTTGTTTATAGGGACTGGGAAGCACCCTTCTTTGATTTGTCTTTCCATACAGTAAACAGTAACACTGAACGTCCTCACACAATGACAAAACCAGAGTCATATAAGGAGAGTTGTGTCACCTCCGTTCACTTCATCGGGCCAGTCCAATTGCGGCACGGGAAGAGCCGAATAGTGACAAATCCCTGAACCGGAAGTTTACAGAATGCTCTGGAGTCTATGAGCGTTTCACTATTTCGAGTTTACATGAACCACGTGACCGGCGCTGTTTCTGCCTCCTCATTGACACAACTCTCCAATAGAAGGCTCTGGACTAAACTATACAGCCCCGAGTTCTACCAAAGTTCAGTGTCGCTTTAAAGAGTAAAGTGTAAACTATAGAAGACCTGAGGAGAGCCACTTGTACAATAAATTACACGATCACACTCACAAATGTGTACATAATGCAAGTGAACATGACCTTAACATGACCTGCACTTACCCAACGAGACCTTCAGTGTCAACCGAATTCTACAATTCTATTCTATAAGTCATTCCATATACAGTATAAAACCGCTGATCAACAAGCTCATGTATCGCAGCGCGACATGTAGATCGGAAGCATAAAATAGGATGTTATATTAACTAACTTTGCTTTGTAAGGACCTCTGTGGGTCCCCGGACCACACTTAGCGAACCAATGTTGAAATGGGACCTGCAACAACCACCATCGAATGAAAAATGAAGATGGGACGTCCCCGATTATTCGTTTTTCAAGCTCCCGTTCGAGCCACGAAAAGGAGCCATATCTACGCAAGAAAGAAGCACCGTCGTTTGCACCTCCCACTCATGTAGCACGTACTAGAACACAACGTCACCGTAGCTAAAGGAACATGAAGCGTCTTTTGAAATGCATTCACGGGGGAAGGAGAAAGGAAGGAAGAGATACAAGAAAGTGCAAAGCAGAGAGGGTGGGGGGGGGGGGGGGGGGGGGGAGAAGAGAGAGACAGATAGAGACAGAGAGACAGAGAGAGAGAGATACAGAGAGAGAGATGGAGAGAGAGAGAGAGACAGAAGAGCGTTCATGGACTGTCAGAGCCAAAGTGCTGAATGAGCGACTGCACCATTCTACACCTCTCAATCCTACACTCCCCCTCCTTTCCCCCCGTCCATCTCTGGCTAGTCTCACTGCAAAGTGCATCCTGGGGCTTCAATGCTCCTTCCTACATGACCCGCTGCCATTTAAACCCCCACCACCCACCCCACCCCACCCCTCCACAGTCCACACACACACACACACACACACACACACAGGTGTGTATACTATACTAGTGAGGGCATCAACATTGCAGGTGCGATATTGGTGTGATTTTATGAAAGATTTGTTTGTGTGTGCCATTTCCTAACCCTAGAGCTGAAAATCAGATTTACAAGCTCACAAGCCTGCAGATCTGCTCTTTTCGGTGCACGACACCGGCTCGCAATTAAGTATAAATAAGGCATAACTCTAAATTAAACCTAACTTCTAAATATCTTATCCTAAAACCTAACCCCAACCCGAATCTCGACCCAATTCTAAGTCTTCACTCTAAAAGTCTTTTATTAACCATAAACAGAACCATTTCTCTTGTGAGGACCAGGATATGTGTCCTCACAATGTCTTATTTTCTGCTATACTTGAGGGGACATTTGGTCCTCATAAGTACAGTAGTGCAAGCGCACACACACACACACACACACACACACAAGATGGACTGCCTCTGGTTTTGACACTTTGGAAGAGGCGGGCGGGGGTGCACGGGGAGAGGATCCTGCAGCGCAGCGGGGCCGTCAATCAAGGGGCTCCATCCTGCCTCAAGGTGAGGACCTGCCTCCTGTCAGGACAATGACTGGTGACAGCACCCTGGGACGCATGTGGAGGCAACAACTCCACAGGACTCACACACACACACACACAGCACCCTGGGACGCTTGTGGAGGCAACCACGCCACAGTATACATATTGTATACCACTGGCTCTCAACCTTTTTTTCCCCATTTTAGGGACCCCCAGGTTGATTTTCATTAGTCCACGGACCCCCCCATTAGATGGGATATTATGTATCGTTGCTGTCGGGTAGAAACCTCCCATATCCATATTCTAACTTTTTGTGATTTTTCCTTTGTAAATGAACCTCCTACTAGATCATACTACAGCGTCACACAAAAGCAGAAAAAGTAGCGGATCCACAAGGTCAAAACACGCCGCGTTCAATACGTCTGATTGACCATGTATCTCGACAGTGGCACAAAATAGCGACAATAGCCGATCTACAAGCTCGGAACTCTCAGAACAGGAGCTCACAGAGCGGAAGTTCACAATGTGTCGCCATACGACGCGTTGAGCTTGTAGATCAGCAATTTGTTTTACTTTAATCAAATCAAGTTTTTTTTAAGTTGATTAAATTGTATAGTTTAATTAACTGTCGCACCTCTAGTAGGGCTCACTGACCACCTTTCCTGGAAGTATTGTCATTCAGTGCATCCAGCCACTTTCCCGTATATAGAGCGTAGCAGTGGCCTGTTGGAGTCAGTTAAGTAAAAAATCCCTTTCATTTTCTCCATAGATGATATCTTAAAGTGGGCCCTATAGTCCAGAAAGAGCTGGGAACCGCTGTTCTATGGAGAAAATGAAGGGATTTTTTTAACCTCCAAATCCAAACTGCTATGCTCTACAACTACTAATAAACCTGACAGGGAAAAAATGGACACAAAACAACATGCGTCCCCATCAGGTAACCCAGGAGAACCCCCTCGAGTGCTCTTCAAGGTTGCTTCCAACACAGAGAACAGTGTGGGGCTGCAGTACTAATGTGCTACACCGTGGAGAAGTGTGCCCAGAGGACAGGCTTGGAGGCCGTATAGTAATCTGAACATGAGTAGTTACAACTGAGCCTTACAGTCCATCAAGGACAACATCACATCGCCGCTGTTTGTCGGGTGGAAACCTTGTATGTCCCAAAATGTTACTTTTGAGAAAATGGCAACAAAAATCTATATCTATAAAAACCCACAGAGACACTTTTTGAAACTTGTAAGTGACACTGTAGTATGACGAAGTAGGGCATTCATTTACGGGGGGAAAAAAAATCACACCCTGTGTGGAGTGAGTGGTGCCTTTGATGAGCCCCGTATTGACCCCCGTATTGATGTTGTCATCAATGTTTGTTTATTGGACAGACATGCATACATACATACATACGGACACACGGACAAAGCCAGATATAGGAGTGGTTGGCACCACTCAAAAACAACATACAAAGTTGAAATATGGAGATACAAGCTTTCTGTCCGACAGCGACCACATTCATCCACGGACCATTAAGGAGTGACCCCTGGTGCTGACAGCACACTGCCACAAAGACTCTTCCTTCACTGCTGATGCGGGGAAGACGGGGCTGAGAGGGTTTCTATAGCAACATCACCACCGTTGCTTCTATAGGACCAAAGGGGAAAGTACCACCTATTATTATAGGAGGAAGAAAAAGCAAAGGCAGCTAGTTAGCTACCCCATGGTTGTGTTCTAATCATAACCATAGCCACGGGAACTATTGATGCCGAGGGGTTAGACCCAACTCCAGGAGCTGTGCTGCACTCCCTCGTGGCCCGAATCATCCCCAGGAGGCATGCAAAAAGAAATCACGTTATTCATAAAAAATAATAATGGGACTGGGGTAATAAAAGGAAATAAATCTTAACCCCAGCATTCGTATTGTGGGGAAAGCTTTCACTGAAAATAGCAGATCGACAAGCTCACAACACGTCGCAACGTGAGCTTATCGATCGGCTATTTACAGCGAAAGCTTTCCCCACTATAACAGAAAACTGAAAATAGACTAGCGTAGAGCCCTGAGGGACTCCGCTCAACCATATGGGGTTTAAGTGGTTAGACTCTAATTTTCAAAAAGGAAATACATGCAATTAATTCAGTCTGACCAGAAGCAGGGGTTAAAATATACCTCAACGGAGGGGGATATCAAAAGAAGAGACATGAACCCCCCCCCCCCCCCCCCCCAAGAAAAAACCTCCAACCCTGAATGTTCAGCTTTAATGTCTCAACACGTCGAGCAAAGCCACCATCTCACTCTGGAGGCAACAAAGACTCATTTTCTCAGGAAACCACGGTGACAAGCGGGCGTGGGCCCGCGGAATGGCTGAACAGGTTCCTACTGAGATAGCGTGAGACCACAGCTTCAGGTTCAGGTTCAAGGCCCGGGGGCTGACTTCATTACCGAGCTCGAGAGGCTCGGCATGGAGGGGAAGGCAAGCACAGACCGGCTTCCCCCGACTGACTCCCCACCTGTCCTGCAGCTGGCATGGCTTAGCCCCTTGATGCATCCCCCCCGTTTTCCCCAAAACAACTCCTGAAGCAAGCAAAGTGATCTATGCCAGAACATGAAAGCAGCTGAATGGAGACTCCAGATTAAAAAAAACAAAGTCCATGACATGAACAGGACTTATGCCCCATGTCCCTTGTCTAATTTAACTGCACTACATACCAAAGCCTCTTTCACATATGAACTCTGGAAAATGTCCGGGAAATCAGGTCGGGACATTGTCCGGTGTTATCCTTTCACACGTGTAGCACGCAACAGGAGAATGTCCGTTCACGCATACAGTCTGATTAGACGAGTAGCAGTGTCTGGTGTACAAGGATACAGGATAAACAGTGAAATTGGAAGTGATGAAATAAACACAACTTCAACTGAAACACTATGAAATTGAACCTAATAAATGGCTTTTCTCTCCTGACTGGATGAAACTGTTATCCCACCTGAAAATGTATTTTCCGTTGAATTTTCTAACAAAAAAAAAAGTTGGTGTTTACCAAAAATATTATCACTTGCAGCATGTTTAATCCCCAACAGCTCCCCCCAATGTGCTCCTCTGAGCCATCTGAACAGCCATCTGCTGGGTGGAGCAGAAAATACCCCCTTTCCATTTCCTAAAAGACAAACATTGAATTTATCCTTTTTCCCCCCCAGTGGAGGGCTGAACTTTAGCAGCACACGCCGCAGTCCAGAGGACTACCCAGTTCCACTCCGTCTTGTTGCTCTGACCTTGTGCTGGATCATGCTGCTGATCTCCGGCAGGAAGTTCTGGCTGATGACGCGATAGAGGTGCCGGTCCTGCGACGAGGGCCTGTCCTTGATGCTCTCAGCCAGGCGGAACCATTGATCCTTCGTATCGCACACCAGGGACCACGCGCCCCGCTCACGCTCTGCCAGCCAGGAGAGAGAGAGGTTGATAAACGACATGTCAGCTTTATTTATTCTGAGGAGAGAGTCTGTACTTACTTTACACTGTTCATCCTTAGAAAAAGAGTGAGGGGGGGGGGGGGGGCTAGTCATGGAGCAGTAAAACAGTTAAATTAATCAAATTAAGCAAAGGATAATGTACGGGTAACTGGTCATTCTTGAAAATTAAAGCCCGACAGGGTGATTATGCACCTCTGCACGGCTACGGTACTTAATAAATACATTACTAAATTGACCCAAAAGTAACAACAAAGCGAAGTATTTCCTTGCTTACGGCAATGAAAGTATTCCATAAGTGTTGGGCGGACACGGTCAGCTCAGAAAACAAATAGAAGTATTCCATAAGGAAATCGGAAGACTCGCCCCAAAACACATTCGCCCCATTCTATATACCTCCGGATTTGCCTATAATACCGCCGGGCAAGCGTTTTGGTATTCTTGCCGTTGTTGCCGTTGTTGCACAACAAGGAAGTGTTGATCAAATGGAATCACTTTTCGGTTATTGTACAGTATTTCTCACTTCAAATGGTTTTCAAAAACATTCTTGTAAATGACATGGTGTGTTTGTTTACATGGCTGTCATGTTAGATACAGCATAAAATCAAGCAGCGCAGATTGATATGAGCAGGTGCTCTGAGCCTTTGATTAGACAGCGGTCTGTTATATTTTAATAAAATAATCAATTTTGTGGTGAAATATTAAACTTTTAATGTTATTATGACGAAAATGTTCAAACATTTTCTAATGCAGGAAATAGCAGATCTACGTGCTTGTGAGATTGTAGATCAGCTATGTTAGTTGTTTTTTTTGCATGACACCGTTATAGGACGAAGTATACAAGTATCACTTAACTGGTTAATCAGAAAAACCTAGCTTCAATTCATTAATATATGATAAATAAATAAAAAATAAATGCATTATTATTATTACAAATAGTAGCCTACGTGCTGCTCGGTTATTCAAGTAATTAATCCAAAAATAAAATGAATCCATAGAATAATCACTAAGAAAATAATGGATAGGTGCAGCCCTACAGATACGGTGCAGCATGCTTGCGAAACGATGTCTTGTTCATAAGGTTATTATTATTCCTGAGGCTGATACTGTTCATAAGGTTGTTATTATTCATGAGGTTGATACTGTTCATAAGGCTGTTATTATTCATAAGGTTGATACTGTTCATAAGGCTGTTATTATTCATTAGGTTGATATTGTTGATGAAGTTGTTCATTCTTTTCACCTGCGCCACAGTGCAGATCCTCTAGACCGTTCTCCTTTTTCACTTCACTTTCCATCTCACTGAAGGGAAGACAAAAACAAACAAAGAAAATTACAATAATTTAATTAAAAATGTAGTCTGCCGCCTATAATGCCTGCCTACAATTGCAAAAACTGGGAATTTGCCTGGACAGTCCATAAAAATGGTTAGGCTTTCCAAATTAGTTTTTAACCCATGAACCTTATCGACCCTATTCTGGGGGCAAACATTCGGCGAAAATAGCAGACCTACAAGCTCAGAACACGTCATGATGCAACATGACACGCGGTGAGCTTGCAAATAGGCTATGTTCGCTTTGAAAGCAGGTGTGTCTTGAGATTTGTGTCGAATGTGTGTGAAACATTTTAACTAAACAAATCTTGTACCGGGGTCCCTGGCACAAACCGTTTTCAAATGGGGGTGCGCAGACAAATACATATTCATTTGGGGGTCCTTGACATGAAACTTTTTGCGAACCACTGGTTTAAACAACATCAGGAAGCAAGACCAAAACCCATAAGCACCTACACTTTAGAAACAAGCCCAAAAAGAAACGCAACCCACAACTACCAATATTTGCAAGAGAACTTTACAGAAAATAAGCGGACATGGCAACACTGCATACTGTGCCACACAACAATATTCCATGACCCCAGTGACATGTCCATCACTCACATTTAGCAAAGTCCAATATTATCATGAAAAACTAAGATAAAGTTATATAACTTGCCATGGAACATGTGTAGGAAGACATAGGAAGACAGAAAATCCCTTTTTACTGATTATTCACAGATTATTTACATAAAACCAGACAAAACCCTTTTAAGCACCTGCTAAAAACTTTCCAGGGAAAGAGTAATATTTGTTTTGCTTCCATTACTTTTCTTGTCACTTAACAAAAAGAAAGAAAAGAACAATACAAGAGAGAACATCTGTTTGCCTTGAGAGCATTTCTAAACTTCTCAAAAACAAGTTTGGAAACTTAAATTTGGTCGATTATTTATCCCCTTCAATAATACCAAGGCAATTAGCATTGTATTTTATATTGTTTTATATTGTTGTTATCATTGATTAGTCACCTTTACAATGAGGTATATCTATAATCTATATACCACTTTGCAGTCTTTGACTTAAATGGTAAATGGTGCATTTATATAGCGCTTTTATCCAAAGCACTTTACATAGATGCACATTCACCCATTCACACACACATTCATCCACCGATGGCGGAGGAAACCATGCAAGGCACCAACCTGCTCATTCGGGAGCAACTAGGGATTCAGCGTCTTGCTCAAGGACACTTCGACACCAACTCTGGTGGAGCCCAGATCGAACTGGGAACCTCACGGTTCCCATCCGGCCGCTCTACCGCCACTCAACCCTTGAGCCACAGCCGCCCCACTTCACCAGTCTCACGGAACTTGGTCCTAAGTTTGGAAATGGTACCAGGGCTGACACCAAATAATGCTGCCACTCTGCGTAATGGAACACCAGCTTCCACTTGCCCTATTGCACGGGCCTTATCCTGAAGCGACAGCACAAACCTGCCAGCAGGTGTGTGCTGGCAGGTCGCTCAAAACGAGAGTGAATACCAACAGACGCATATTGGGGGATTTTGACAAATTTTGGGGGGCGCTACCCACATGTTTAGCTGTGTTGCTCATTCCACGATTGCACGATTGTTACAAGTTATACCTCGTTATAAAGGTGACTAATCAACGATATAAAATACAATTCCAATTGGTATTATTGAAGGGGAGAAATAATCGAACGAAATTAAGTTTCCAAACTTTTTTTGAGGAGTTTATTTCATCAGGCAGAAACCAACTGTTACTTTTCAGGAAATATTATTTAGTTACAAGCTCTTGTTAATACTTTTCATTGGTTCAATATTCATAAAACCAACAGACAGACTTAAACCACTTTCAACCTGGTGTCCTTCTTGTAGACACTTCACACTTTGAGGGCAATCGCCCTGCCCTTAAAGCATAAGTCCGGACTAGCCTTTTTCGTACCTTTATCTGATGTTATTATATCCTAGAACGAGTGGTATAACTCCATCCCGAGTCCACCGCAGCTAAAAACTTGAGGGGATGGTCCTTGCGCTAAATTGCGTATTTTTATCACTCTATATTTTTTTGTTGATATCTGACGTTCATAATGAAACCTCGCCACAGTGTTTTTGTTCCAAATGGGCCGCTGAAGTGTTTACAAGCGGACTTGGATGAAATCACGGGTGAAATCTGGTCTTGCGAGACTTCCGGAGGGGCGCATCTAACACAAACACTGTGGAAAGTTTTCTGTCAATATAAACATCAGATCTCTACCACAAAAAAAAAAAAGCGATTTAGCCCAAGGACCATCTTTCACGTTTTTAGCTGCGGTGGACTCGGGATGGAGTTATGAAAATGTTCTGTATAACATCATCAGATAAAAGGTAAGAAAAGGGCAATTCAGGAATTCTCCTTTAGCACAAACAGGGCCTGACTTGGCTCTGTACTTGGGCTGCTTATTTCCGTCTACAACAAACCCCCTCGCCAAAAATAGCCGATACACAAACTCACAACGAGTCACGTTGCAACGTGTTGTGAGCTTGTAGATCGGCTATTTTTGGCTAATGTCCAATATGGATGCTGGGGTTCAAGTGGTTAAATAAACTCCCAGATTGCAGCATTATAAAGATTAAAAAAAAGACCTTAGCTCAATCTCCTCCGATTTCTTCTTCTTTGGTGGCCTTCCCCGTTTCCTCTTCTCAGGCGGTTTGACCTCTGGGCTTTCACTGTAGGATGATGGAACACTTTAAAATGATGAACACCACCTAACGGACCGACCTCTAATTAACATTTAACCCCACTGTAAACATGCGTCCAACTACATGTGACGACAACGCACTCAACCACCTGTGCATTGTGTGTGTGTGTGTGTGTGTGTGTGTGCACAGTTTACACTCAACTGAATAGCCTACCTCCACACCGCAAAATGTGTCTCAGAGTGTATAAATGAAAGCATTTGGACCCTTATGGGTCTGTAACTCTGATTATGTACAAATGGAACCAATTGGACACTTGTAACTCTGGGTGTACAAATGGAACCTAATGGGTTTGTAACTCTCCCTAATGGTGTGTAACTTTGGGAGTGTACAAATGGAACCAAATGGACCCTTATGGGGTTGTAACTCTGATTGTGTACAAATCAAACTCATACAAGGACTCTTACCATACACAGACTAGTCAAAATAATGTTTTATTCACAAACAAAAGTTATGGAGGGCAGCTTTATTAAGACACATAGTCACTGTCGGGCAGAACGTATCTACATATTTCAACGTTTAAGTTTTGTTTTCGTAAAAGGGTCACGCAAAAGTAGCAAAAACGGTACAGCGAACTTGTAGATCGTCCATTTCCTGTATTTCCGAAATATTTTGAAAGTGAAAGTATTGAGGAGAGCTTGTGGCTAAATAATAACTACATTGAAGCATAGTAACACAGGTTCCTGAACAGTAACGGTTTTGGACATATAAGGTTTCCACCCGACAGCGATGATTATTATCATTGTAATTATATACATTCAGTGATTACCTGAGCCTGTCTGTTTTCCTCTTGACGGGCTCCTCTTTGTACATGCGGGTTCCATAGAAGTACCAGTAGAGAGCGCCGTTCCCGTCTCGCCCCAGTGGTTCCACTCGCAGGCTGTCAGCGTCCAGCCCCTGAGGGGGCAAACGTTTCAATAATAGCACCAAACAACATCCATCCTCAAATACCGCAAAATGGCATTAAAGGGGCATTTCACCTTAACATCTGGGGGAATTTTAACGTCTAGTAGGGCTTCTTTGTGCACTCCAGACAAATTCTTTGTTTTGCTCGATTCAATATTTAGATACTTGATATTCATTTTATCAGATATACTGTATATAAACCCACACCGCACCCTCACACATTAACAAGACGATATCTGTTACCAGGTTAAAATGGAGTTTACAAAGGGCGTATCTCATTAAATGAATTTCAAATATCTAAATATTGAATCAAGCAACTTAAAACTTAAAAATGTTGGCATTGCCCTAAGTATTACCCACTCACCAGAGTTGCATTGATTTGATTTACAAAAAAACGAAATTAAAAGTAATTAAATATTACAAACTGTCACTGTACGTGCAACAAAAGTGTCACTGTATAGATTTGCTGCAGAATGCTGTGTTTTTTAGTCTTGTTGTTCTCAAACATTTTCATGTTAAAGACCCCCGAATTGATACGTATTTGGCCGCAGACCCCCATCTGAAAAGATTGTGTGCCAGCGACCCTCATTGTCAAGATTTTTCAAATGATCTGCATTGTGAGCATGTAATTCGGCAATTCTTTGGTGCTCAACACCGGCATGCAACTTAGCATGAATAAACAAACACATTCTGCTAGGGACCCCCGTGGAATCCCCTCAAGGACCCCCCAAGAACACTCCACCAAAGTGAACGTCTGTTTTGCGTTCACATGTTAACTGGTGGTTGCTTTTTTCTGTTTGCCGAGAGCTGAAATACTTTCAATTAGGGCGGTTGGAAGCGTTTTAGGCGAGTGCCTGGCGTTTCCGGGTAAAGAAAACAAACAATAACGTTTTGGTGGACACCGGCTCCTATAGGGAGACAGTGGCGGGCAGACTACCTTGAGCAGGTCAAAGACGTCGGCAGCATCCAGGCGGTAGTCACAGAGGCGGTGCAGAAGCTCCACCTGCGTGCGGGGGGGCAGCTCCTCAAACGGACCCTGACGGAGCGGGTTGGGCTTCCCCTCCTCCAGCTCCCAGCGGTAGTTGATGATATCATCCAGGTAGCTGCTGAATGCCTGTGGGCTGGAGAGGAGAGGAGAGGAGGAGGAGAGAAGAGGAGAGAAGAGGAGAGATGACAGGTAAGGGAGACAGACCCATATGTCACTCAGCATCTTGTACATGTCTCACAGTTTAAACCTCCTTCAAAAATGTAAATCTTTGAAAATGGACAAGATGTCAGAAAAATAGATTAAAACAGTAAAATTAAATGATTAAGGGCGCATACCTATTCTGGTGCAAACATTCTGTGAAAATACAAAGTTGTGAACTTGTAGATTGGCTATTCTCTGCAAAGATATTTGGTGTACAGCAGAAACAGGTAAGCAGCCTTGTATGGGGCCATGGGGGAGTCCGGTCAAACTAAAGGGTTTAAGTTGTTGTCACGGACGCAGGTCCTTGATTGCGTGCTGCTGCCTCCTCTTGTCGGTGGGTCAAAATGTCAAAGAGAACATAAGTTCTCTATTGAGTAAACTGAGATAATTTAGATAATAATAATAACTGAGTGGGAGACAATTTGACAAATAACACAGAACTGATACATGGACAATATCCTTTCAGTGTGAAAAGTGTGCTTTGATCACGCACAATGTCTCAGTTTCAACTGTCCTCCTACTGTAATTTATCTTGGTAAAGAAACATTTCTGAACACCTCGTTGGTTGTGAAGAGGGTGGGTGTGGGAGGAGGAAGGGGTAAAAGAAAAGAGTGAGTGTTTCTTTTCCCTGTGGGCAGGTTCGCATCAATGTGATGAGAGAAATCTCATGAATAAAAACGCTGGGTCCAGTCCGGATTGGGCCGATTCATGTGCACCTTTCAGTTCCTGGCCTGGTTCAGATGAACACAAACAAGGGTCATGGGTTCAGGGCTCAAGCATCGAAGCAACAGAACAAACTTTTCAAACTCACAACGTGTCGTTGTGAGCTTGCAGTTTGGCTGTTTTTGCACGCCACCATTGTACAACAAAGTAGAGACAGAGAGAGAAAGAGACAGAGAGACAGATAAAGGGAGAAAGAAACCCAAGCTTATCTTGAAAGAGCAGTGGGCACTTTTCACACAGCTGCAAGCCCCCCACCCCAATCTCTCTTTCTCCCTCCTTCCCTCCCTCGCTCCCTTTTTTCTTGCTCCTTCTCTCCAATAACCTCCCTCCCCCGCTCCGGCGGAGCGTTTAACGCGTGCGGATGAAAAGGGCAGCTCTGTGAAAGGCCAGCACTGAGGCAGCCGCCCCCCCCCGCAGGATGCCAGCGGCTGTCCAGTCCAATAAAGCTGGTTGTCCCTCCTGGTACAGCCTCCAGCCGGCTGGCTGGACCAACTGGCTCACTGCTGTCTCCCCACTGGATACAGGAAGAGTGGCCATAGATTTAAACATTGTGGGCAACTCAAAGTCGCTGAATGTTGAATGTTGCAATGTTCCCTGAATTTAGAAACTTAGAACGTATGTTTTCGTCGTGTGGAATAATACATTGTATATGAAAATGTTTGCAACATGTGCCGTGACTTAATTTACAATGGTGATAAGTGGTTGTAAACAGAAGACGACCTGTGTCAGTGTGTCTGCATGCAATCAATCTAGTTTTTAGAAAAACATGTTTCAATCGTGATGTCATGGAAATATCCTACGCTACCCACAAGTCTAAAGTGTAGCAGCAACGTTTCTCATTGGTGGAGCAAGCGGAAATATTACCACACCTGTGAATGTCACATGAGTTTCTGCTACCCTAGATCCCATTTGGTTGGAAGTGTTGGAAGGCTATGCGCAATGGTTTATGGCATGGGTCTTCAACAGGGGGTCCTCAGAGTTACTACAGGGGGGCCGCCAAATCTTTGTGTGATATGATTTTTTTCTTACATTAGCCACTAGAACCCTCATATCCCTTTTCTGAGGAGAACTTGAGAACTTGAGCCAAGATCTACAGCTCAAAATCTACAGCTCACAACGCCTTGTAGATCGGCTATTTTTGGCAAAGAGGTATAGGTGTAGAGAGAAAAAAAGAGCAGACCAAGTAAAAAAAATAAGTTTAAAGGAGCTACACCATGAATTTAAAAAATAATAATAATATTTGATATCATATTGTTTATGTCCCTCAAACGTTTTTCAAAAGGTTTGAGCCTAAATCAAGCCTCAGATATACTCATTCCAACTAACTTCTCTCTGGCTTATAAAGCACTTTCACCTGCAATACCACATTGTCCTGTTTGGCACGGGGCGCTATTGAGCCAGTTTGTATGCATGTCATGTCCTGGTTCTGTGTGGAAAAAGTAAAAAAAAAAAATAAGAAAAAATTTAAAAAAAAATAAAAATGAAAAAAAAAAAATTATTTTTTTTTTGATTTTTTTTTTTTGGTTAGAACTGAAAAACGGGAGGAATTGTTCCCAGACGTGACGTAGGGTGGGGGAACAAATCTGACGGACTGTTTTCAGACCAATTTACATGAAAACCACAGATAGCCTATGAAAGCCTGCATGCTCGAAGTCGGGTATTTGTTGGAACAGAAGAGAGGTGGGGGAGACCAAAAACACACAAAAATGAAGAAAAAGTTAAAATTCATGGTGTAGACCCTTTAATCTCAAACACAATTTCATACAATATAGAGGGGGTCCCTGCTTCATCTCACCCTAAGCTAGGGGGGTCCTTGGCCTGAAAGACCCCTGGCTTATGGGATGTGTTAATATATGCACACAACCTTGTACCTTTTTTGCACCCCCCCCCCCCAAAAAAAGATTATGACCTGAATCAATTGTTTTGTGGTCATGTCATGATTCATCACGTAGCTGGTTGACTTGGAACCAGTCAGAAAGGATTTTCTGAAACGTCTGGGAAATTCGCTTCTGGCACCAAGGCCAAGGCCGTTCTAAAAAGACGGTGGTCCCCCTGCTACACACCCTTGTTTCAGTGTGATCATTTCATCACATGCGGGAGAGCTGCCGCCACTTCTAATGCATATCTACAGCGGAAAATGTAAGAGTTCACCTTAAGATTCCCGATTGCCATGCTTGAGTAAACCGACCTCTCCATGCAGTGAGTCATCGGTGAACACACATGAGTCAGTCTTCCTGCAAGAGCAACAAGCCCACGCAAGCTCCTTCATGGTAGGACTGAAGAGGAGATGGAGACGCTGCAGATATATATCTGCCGTTGTGGGCAAATGCAAATCAAACAAAAGGATGGGCGAGGCGAGGCGGTGACACCTGCATGCATGCCATCACGGAATAAATGCTTTTTAACAAGCAGGGATGAGGAATGTAGCTACACCGGTTCTGCATGGACCAGCAAGCCCATTTAATTAATGCTAAGCATGTGGGCATTTTAAAAAGGATAGGTCTGGTTTCTTTTTCAAAAACAAAAGACTTGACTTTGGCATCTATCTAGGTGAAAATGCTCAAAACTGACAATTTTCTTTTTCCGAAAATAGCCGATCGCGACGTGTTTTGAGCTTTTGAATTTGAATCCTGAAAAGTAACAGCTATGGACATATGAGGTTTCCACCCGACAGAGACAATACAATTAGTTGACCAGTCCCCAGGGTCTATTGGTCCACTCCTTTTTTCACTTCACAACAAATCTCTTCCAATCTACAAGCTTGTAGATCTGCTATGTTTGCCAGCCAGCAGAGTAGGGACGCTAAGGTTCAACGTGGGTTGTGACCCTGATGGGTTTTTTTTTTCTTCCGTTAAACAGATAACTTTATCGAGGTGGAGATATGTTAGCAAGGAAAAAAAAGGCTATCATCCGATACTACAAGCATTGCTGAGAACATGCATGAATGCATTGAACCTCTGTAATGTTGAAACGGACATGAAGAATGCATCTCTGCTGAAAGCCTAGACTACTTACGTGATGTCATTGCGCTGGTAGCATCCTTGCAACAGACAGGCAATGAGGTCACCCAGGAAGTCGAAATCCTGTTCTGACAAGGCCTTCTCCAACTCCTAATGGCGCGCGCGCACACACACACACACACACACACACACACACACACACACACACACACACACACACACACACACACACACACACACACACACACACACACACACACACACACACACACACACACACACACACACACACACACACACACACACAGAGAGAGAGAGGAGGGAGACAGCAGAGGGAAAGGTCAGCCAGTAGGAGTAAAACTATCAGCGATACATGAGCCCTACCTCCAAAACACATCATATTTGTGGCTATTCAAACCATTCAATTAGACCTGATGGATAAGAACCATGTATATTATCTTATCTCTAAAAGCTGCAGCACAGTTCAAACAACACCAAACTTTTCATTTTGTTCGGGCAGGGCTTCCTGAACCGAACAAAGTTCGGCAAGGACGAAAGTGTTTTTATACTTGATGCGGCTCCGCTCAGAGTTATGAACGTTAAGACCACGCAGAGACCAGTGCGAAAAAAATTACCACGGATCTCCGCTGTCTGGTTACATGAACCTCTGATGTTGTCTCAGAGATTTTGACATTTTGACATTAATGAATTAATAGGGATTATAAATTTGTACCTCCTAACATCCTCAGCCAACTTTTCTCGTTTCACGATGATGATCTGCTATTTTTGCCAAATATTTACCTATTACGATATGGCCAGAATAGGGACACTAGGGTTTATGTGTAATCTGACGACTGTGAAAGGGATTTCAGGCCAACACGCATACTCTGTGAATTTTAAGAGGCGGTGTTGGCGAGGTAGTCAGCGGTAGGGAGGGAGGTAGGGGTCCTCCTTGTAGCTCCAGCGGTTGCTTGTTTGGCTGGAGATGAGGTTCAAGTTCAGCCCTGACCCCCTCTCTCCCTCGCCTCGCATTGTGCGTGGGCCATTGAGGTTTTATGAAGCGGCAGTAACCGGCAGAGCAAACTCTAAAGCCAGGCGGACAGCAGGAGCCAGCCCAGAGCTACAGCAGCACGGGACGCAATCGTACCCCCCCCCCCCCAACCCCCCCTACACAACCTGGCTGACCAACCCACACCACTACCCAACATGCACCGCTCTCCTCGCCAGGATACCCAAAGGCCCCCGGGAGGGAGGGAGGGGGTCGGGGGCAGATATGCAAATGCGGAACGTTCCGTCAGCCAAGTGTCCATTTCACTTAAAAGCCACCCTTTCCCCAGGATGCAAAGCAACCCTTCAGGCTGAAGATCAACCATCCCCTCAGTCACAGAAAGAAATCTGGCTGTCTGCAGCTCACTGGCTCCCTACCCTTCCTGGCCCCATACCCCATACTCTCTCTCTCTCTCTCTCTCTCTCTCTCTCTCTCCCTCTCCCCAACAACCGAGCCCACTTTTCTCTACCTTCCCTCCCTCTTTTCCTCTCGCACAATCCCACCACTCTGTTATAAAATACCCTCCCCACTTCTAGGAAGAAACAAAAACACGGGCAGTCCCAAATTAGCTTAGGAAGAAGGGGTCCGATTTTTTTTATTGCTCACTCGCTCGCTCACGTCCCCTCGGTCTGCAGACCGCAGCCTCTCTCCAGAGAGACCCTGGTGAGCTCAGGGGTCACCGGAGGTCAGCGTACACACCTCCCGGCCACGGAGGGGGGGACGGAAACCAGGAGCCGACAAGTCAGCACGATGAAAAACAGGAGGGGAGGGAGGCAGGGAAGGAGAAGCTGAAAAACAGGATAAGATAAATGTTTCTGCTCGGGGTTGTAAAGAAAAAGGAGGGGGCGGGGGGGGTGAGATGGTCTGCTCTGGAGTCAAGCTGCAACAGAAACATACCAGAGGTTCTATGAGTCAGATAGGAGATAGCTGATGCTTATCTACCAACTCCTATTACTCAAAGACAGCAGGGTTCATTAACTCCTCCAAGCACATTTTCCAATCACCAATTTAAAAAGCTATTGATCATTCTTGCTCCTGACAACAGATTCCAGTGGATCCGCGCAATAATAAAGTGCAGGTTTTGGGGAGTGGCATCATGCTTTAACAGTGGAACCTCGAATCGTTGGAGCTGGTGGGTGGGTGGGTGGGTGGATGTGAGTGTGTGTGCGTGTGTATGGAGAATCTGGAGGTCTAAGGGCAAAGAAAAATAAATCCTTATAGCACAATGTCATTTTGGTAGAGGTTTCTGGTGTGTAGGTACCGTGCCGTAATGGAGCAAGATATCTTGTGTCTGATACGTGACCTCCACAAATGACCACCAATGTTGTCATTCATTGGTGGGTTGAGCATTATCACCATATTGTAAGTTATGTACCACGAAAGAGAGTTAATTACTTTGAGAGTGTACAAATGTAACCAAATGGACCTGTGAGGGTCCATTTGTGGACTCTGTACTTACAAAAGGAATACTACAGTTGATTGCACTGTGTACTGAACCAGAATGCTGGAAGCAGAAATTGAACATAAAAGCGAAAGGGACAAGCAACAACTCACACTGACGCCGTCACGCCTCAGATATCGACAAGCGGACAATAGTTTGTTGCGTGTGGCACACTTGCCTAATACAATTGGAGTGGAATTGCTTTCAAATTCTACCGTAGACACACATGGTCTCCACTTAAGGTTCTCCTCGACTGACAACCGAGCCTGCTCCTTCCGTCCTTAGCCACGGCCTAGCAACAACTGGCTGGCAGCCGCGTGGAGAATGTGTGTGGGGTGGGGGGAAAACGAGATAAGGCAAGGAGGAAAAGACTGGTGGTAGAGAGAGAGAGAGAGAGAGAGGGTGGGCGGATGGGGGGTTGTCAAGGGAATAATAGAATGTCTCTAGAAGTCCTCTAACTTCACAGCTTGTGGTGCCACATCATTGTCGGGCAGGAGGTGAGGGGGAGAAAACTGAGTGAGCAGAACGAAAGACAGACAGACAGACAGGCAGGCAGAGAGACTGACACACAGACAGGCAGAGAGACAGACAGGCAGCAGGAGGAGTGGAGGTGGATGACTCTAGGCTGAGTCGTCGACACGAGCGAGGCTGGCGGAGGAGCCAAGGTGATGACACACCTTTCCGACTCAGCCTCGACTCGCTTGACAATCTTTGTTCCCTCTGTTCTGTGCGTGAAAAGGTTCACTTTGTTCACTTTATAGTGGCTCGGTGATAAATCTGACAGCCTTGTGCTCTCTGATTTGTGCCCTTTATAACATATCGCTTATCCGGCCTCCTTATCTTAAGGCCTTGTGAGCCCCATTGATCATTAATGCGAAGCGGCTTACATTGTGACTTTGTAGAGCCTTCTGCATTGTATTTGCTCACATGTACATGAGTGACTTCACTTTGTGTGTTGGTGTGTTTCTGGGCAGCGTAGTCGTACGTTTGCTGAAAGGGTACAGCTGTGGTTCTCAAACTTTTTCATGCATTTGCCCCCCCCCCCCCCCCCCCCCCCCCATACAATATTTGTGTTGGTAAAGTGTTTCAAACTATAAAAAGAAATGCAAGCTCAAATGTGAGCTTGCATTTTTCATATACTTTTGAAATGAAATTGACCAGATTAAAGTGGTTAACACATTATGCTGGGGGACCCCATGGCATCCCCCTCAAGAACCGCCTGGGGGTCCACTCCCCCGGACCGCACTTTGAGAACCACCAGCACAGCAGTGTGTGTAAGCTGAGAGGCGGCTCTCGTAGGAGAGTTCCAGCTGCACACATCTCACAGCCCTTAATCAAGCCGGGTGTTTGTTAACAGCGGCTCCACAGAGGGATCGGCCCGCCGGATGGATGGTTGAAGAAAGGCCAGCGCAACACCACATTAATTTCCCCCCTTTCCCTTTGCCATCCGAGCTGCCGAGTGGCACTTCAAAGGTGGAGCGGGGCGGTGCTAATCCAGGGGGCTCGCTCGGCTCTGCCGCGGCGGAGCGATCTAGCTGCGCTCATGCTCCGCCTTCGCTCGACCCAGTCTCTGTGTCTCCCTCTCCCTCCCGGCCCCAAGTTTTTTTTCCGCTGTGATCAAAGTGCACCTCGTCCCTGATGGATGGGCTCTGCTCTGGCCCCAGAGGCAGCCCTGACAGGGGACCAGGAAGCGGAGAGGAGCGTGACACGGGATCTCTCAGGATCTCACGTGTGTGTGGGTATGTGTGTGTGTGTGTGTGTGTGTGTGTGTGTGTGTGTGTGTGTGTGTGTGTGTGTGTGTGTGTGTGTGTGTGTGTGTGTGTGTGTGTGTGTGTGTGTGTGTGTGTGTACAGTATGTGTGTGTAGAATACAGACACACATGCTGTTCCCCTGCCCTCTACTGCAGTGGTTCTCAAACCTTTTAATTTCAAGGACCCCCGGTTTGGTATGCATTAGGCCACGGAGCCTCATAACTCATGTGCAAAGGGGACCAAATGGACCAATAGGGTCCCCAGACGGACTCCACTTTGAGAACCACTCTGCTCTACTGATTGAGCTCTGATACTGTTCATTTTAAGGTTAAAGAAAGATCAAGTACAAAACATGACATATAAGCAGTCAACTTGTGTCTATATACTGTACCATTTAATATAACATAAAAACAGCTGTTCTTATGTTCTTGGGAAAACAAGTTGAGTTTTTATCATAGTAGCTCATATTTCTAAACGTTAATGTACACAACACACACACTCAGCTTGATGAGTCCACCACTGTGCTCTGAAATGCATCATTTCCGAGTTGAGCTGCGGCAAAGCAGCGAGAAAGGAGAGAGACAGAAACATATGGCTCACGTGAGTGAGACCTGAGGCCCATTCTACAAATGCCTTCTAAATCAGTAGTTCTCACCTTTTCAAGACTTTTCAAAAAGTAAAAAAAAAATAGCAGATGTGAGCTTGTATATCTGCTGTGTTTGAATAGCCAAAGGGAACATCTAAAATGATACAGATGCTTTGGGATATAAATGCATCGTCTATTTTTTTGTATAGGATAACAGCGTGCAACAATGTTATTTATAAATCAGGCTCAAAAGCACCAAGCAGGGGAAACAACGTATGTGCAAAGATCTGATTATTGCACTTACTTTTTTAATTCTAGTAGTATAGTTAGATTAATTTCAAGCTAGTTGTCCCATCCACAATTACAAATAGCACGCGTGTGCGTGCGTGCGTGCGGTGTGTGTGAGCGGAACAGTGGGCAAGAGGCACAAAAATGGCATGACACAAGCTGAAAACAAAACATTCAAAGAGATGTGTTTGCTTGTTGAACTCCAATTCAAAAGCCAGATCCCAATATTGAAACGTCTGCCTCCCCTATATGCAACGACTATTTGAAAATAGCCGTTTTGTGAGCTTGTAGATCAGCTATTTTCAAAGAAATCTTGGAACAAAGTGTAAAACATTTAGAATCTTGTATTGGAGGTCCCTAGCACAAAATATTTTCAGATGAGGGTCCTCAGAGAAATGCATATTAATTTGGAGGTCCTTGACATGAAAATGTTTGAGAGCCACTGGTTTAAACATTAGGAAGCAAGCCCAAATAAGCAACTACACATTAGAAACAAGCAACTTTGCAGAAAAACAAGCCCAAACTTATAATAAGCAGACTTGGCAATGCTGAGCCAAGGAGCAGGTTTTAGGTGTTGCCATAATGTGTCACCATGGCTTTACACCTGGAGGTTAAAAGTTGAGCATTCTGCATTCTAATTCACATGACTGGAACAAGAGGACACCGTGATCATCAATGATCCCGTTAAGAGCACCTACTACACTCACTGAAATAGCGCTAAGGCTGCCACGTAAAACACCTCACTCACAGCAGCAAATTAAACATATTCACGGGAACAAAAGTACAGGATTCTTGGACCAAAACACAAGCAGCCTCACACTTGGGGAGTCTGGTTCCCGCGCGAGGGGGAATTTACTTTTACAGCTTCACCCAGCTGATAGCTGCTGCTCAGGTGGTTTTGATGAGCACACTGACACTGGATGGAGCTGTTAAGTGTCGTGCTAAGTAACACTTCAACATGCATACCGGACTAGCCGGCGGTTAAACCGTTTGTTAGTTTTTCCCCCCATGTAAAGCGACTTGAGTACTTAGAAAGTGCTATATGAGGTATTATTATATAAAATCTTAAATAGCTGGTCTAACAAAAATGGCGATAAGTGCACAGTACAGATTAGACGCTCAGCATCTCATCCACTGCTGCCGTTTCCAGCAAAACATAAATACGTGGCGCTGCCATTGAAAACAATTCAAAACATACGCTGCTGCTGCGCTCAGGAAAGAACACCTTGGAGACAGACCAACTCACTGTTGCCATATTTTGTAAGAGAAATAAGCAACGAGGTCTATGAAAACAAGCCAAATGAGCACTTTAAACATTTACATTGGCTATTTGAAAATAGTTTCAAAAGAATCTTGAAAAAAACATTCTGAATATTTTTTTAAACGTTTTAACAACACAAATCTGGTATGGGGGTCCCTGGCACATATTTTGTATTTGGACAAATACAAATTAATCTGGGGACATGAAAAGGTTAAACCACTGGTTTAAACAACATTAGGAAACAAGCCCAAGTAAGCAACTACACTTTAGAAA
Source organism: Gymnoscopelus microlampas (assembly GCF_963454915.1). Classification (NCBI taxonomy): domain Eukaryota; kingdom Metazoa; phylum Chordata; class Actinopteri; order Myctophiformes; family Myctophidae; genus Gymnoscopelus; species Gymnoscopelus microlampas. The sequence continues at coordinate 32,065,238 of NC_139943.1, forward strand.
CAAGCCCAAAAAAGAGACTAAAGAACGACAAGCACAAAGTTGCTTACAATAAACAGACATGGCAACTGCTGTCTAAGTGCTGGAAGCTGCATTGACACCTGAATATCTCACCAGGGATTCAGCGCTATAGAAATCTGAGATGATATTCGTTGCTGTCGGGCAGAAATGTAATCATCATATTTAAACGTTTTATGTTTTTTTTGTAAATTAATGCCCTACTTGGTCATACTACAGTGTCACAAAAGTAGCAAAAATAGCCGATATACAAGCTCAAGCTCACAACGCGTTTCGACACATTTTGAGCTTATAGATCGGCTATTTCTGAACATTTTTAAAGTGGTAGTGGTTAACTCTGTCTGTGGTTAATAAATACAAATATTGAACCAATGAAACATGATTAAAAAAAAAGAGATTGTAACTAAACACATTTCCATTTCCTGAAAAGCAACAGTTTTGGACATCCAAGGTTTCCACCCGACAGAGACGTCTTGCAACTGATCTGAACCCTTGACTTGAACATCTCTAAAAGCCTTCTGAGAATAAATCAAACAGCAGAGGAACTAACAGAAGACATCAAGGCGAGCCTGATCCTCACACCAACAGACCACACAGATCTCATGTGTGCATTCCTAAATTTAAAAGAAAAGAAAAAAAGTATAATGAGCCCCAGGTTCTGATTGGACAATGTGTCGTCAACATGTGCTCTAATCCACATCTGTGCGGGGGGGAGGAGAGAGGAGAAAGAGAGAGAGACAGAGAGATGAAGTGTGTGTTTGGCTTGTTGCTCATCATGGCTGAGGAACAGAGAGAGAGAGAGCAGGGCTGTGATAAGCCAGGCGGGGGTGGGGGGGGGCTGCAGATGAACTACACACAGCTTGTGGTATGATGAAGGGCTTGGACTTCTTCCATCTTCACAAGGACACTTTCCTTGCTACTGCTGTGCTGTTTAAAGCCTCAGTTATTAGTGGCCGGTGCCGGTGTCGTGCTCAGTAAATAGCAGATCTACAAGTTCACAATGAGTCACATTCGTGACACGTTTTGAGCTTGTACATCTGCTATTTATGCCATGCAACAGCAGCGTGCAACTAAGTATAAATCAGGCTTTAACAGCTCCCTGCAGCAGTGGTCCTCAAACATTCTCATGTCAAGGACCCGACAATTGTATATGGATGTGGCCACGAACCCTAATTAAAAACTCTAATTCATTTTTTTTTTAAATAAAGTAAATATTAATAATAATAATATTTGTTAAAAAAAATCCCCCAAATAACAGCTACAAGCTCATAATTGTGAGCACACTGGAATCCCCTCAAGGACCCGTGGCTGGGGGTCCCCGCCGGATCGCACTTTGAGAAGCAGTGCCCTGGAGGGTGTATGTGCGCAGATGCCTGGCTGGGGGAGGGGAGGGGAGGGGAGCAGCGGAGAGGAGAGATGTGTGTTCCATGTTTGTGTTGTGCGAGGGCTTCTCTCTCTGTCTGTCTGTCTGTCTCTCTCTCCTTCCTCCCCCACTCTCACAGCTCCTCCAGGAACCATCAACTGACAACACCCCCCACCCCCGCACACCACCATCACCACCTCCTGCCACATGACAAACACGCATCACATCCTCAGGATGTGCCACTCAGCCCGTCATGCGAGGGAAGCGGCAACATAACTTCAGTCACCGCCAGCCCCGGCCGCCTTTACTGAACGACTAAAAGAAGAAGAACTTGCTGGCCAGAGGCCACAGGGGCGGGGGTTCCCCAAAAAATGGCAACTTGACCACCAAATCGACACCTCCTTTGTCACGTCTGTTGGAGCCAGGGTGACTGGTCTATTGGGCACGCCCACTTCAACACATTTAAACATTTACTGCTGACATGCTAAACTGTATAGTTGCCATTTCCTCAAGTCATTTGAGCAGGAAGAATACTTTCCAAATCCCTAAAGTCACACAGACACACACATTAACACACCGACTCATCCGTCAGTGTAATAATACCTGCTCATCTGGAGCAGTTAGGGGTTCAGTGTCTTGCTCAAGGACACTTGAGCCGGGGATCGAACCGGAAACCTTCAGATGCCAAGTCGACGGCCGCTCTACCTGATGAGTTTTATTACAGAGGCGGTGTCAAGGACGTGGGTGGGGGGGGGGCGTTAGGAGGACTTATTTATACAACGCTTTGCACTACGAGCTTGTAGATCGGCTATTTCCGGTGCTCGATGCGGCACAGCACAACCAAGTCTAAATCAGGCATGAGTGGGGGACAGGTGGCCCCACTGGGAAGGGGCATAGGATGCCAGGCTGTGGGGGCAGAGAGATGAGGGACGGACAGATCCTCTGTCCGTCAGACCGGGAGGCCCCCTTGCCTCTCTGCCTGCCTGGAACCCTGGCTGCTGTGCTGCTGTGTGGGTGAGAATGGTTAAGCACAGGAGATGGGAGGCCACCCAGCGGATCACTGCCTCTCATGCCTCCACTGGGATAAACACATCATCAACATCCTCAAGAGAAACTGGAGCTTCCTGCTTCAGCTGACAACACGGTGGTCTCTCGCTTCCCCACATTGCATGCACATGTGTGCACACACACACACACACACACACACACACACACACACACACACACAAATGGATCATTAGCATTTATCCCATGCGCCTCGAGGAGAGAAAAATAGTCCTTGACCAATGTGGCTGGAGCAGGCAGAGGGAGGGAACACAACGTGAGGCAGATGGCCTGCAGACTCAGTGCAACACACGGACGACTGACGACACAAAGACAAACATACTGTAGTGAAGAACCCATGGGTTAAAGTTCTCAGTCGCCACGACCAGCATAACACTGCCGCTACGCACTGGTGTGGCTGGTAAAGTCACTAATAATAGATTTTATTTTAAGATTAAAGATTGAATTGGTCAAACTTGCTAGAGTATACAGGTTCAGAAGCATCTTCCATATTGGTCTGCGTCTTAGAACGATAATCCCAAAACATAATTTTACATTGTGATAATTGTTTAGGAAACACAGTAACGCACAAGTGTGAAGGCTTGATCCTGTCACGAAGTTCAAATCTAACACACCTATTATTGATTTGATTAACTGCAGTTGTGTTGCTTGCTCGATGTACTTTAATCAGCTATCAGCATTATGCAGCCTGCCATGTTTTTAACCTGAATCAGAAAACAAACTACAATATCAGCCTAGGGTTTCATCCTCACATAATTAAATCATTAAAGGAGGACTTCACCCATGGCCATATTCAACCTTATCTTCATATAATTTCAGTTCCTGGAAAGTCAGCATGCTGAAAAAGAGGTTATTGCTCTTGCACTACAAAAAAAGTCAAAAAATAAGTTTGTAAATCTTGTTTACTTTCTTATATGCCAAACCTGTGTCTACCAATGATGTCACTGGTAGGCAGGTTTCTTAACTGTCCACAGGACACAGAGTGAATAGACAGAAATGGTGCAATCCTCTAATGAGCATTACTGAGGACCAATTATATGAAGATAGGTTGAAAATTGGTGCAGTAGTCCTTTAATCACAATTAGTTCTTAGACAATTCATCGTCAACAAAAATGTCATGATTGTGACCAGTGTTGGGGGTAACAGCGTAAAAATTAACGCATAACTTACAGTAACGGAATACAGCGTTAGTTTGTAATTAGAGTAATCGGCTACTAGTTACCTTTTCCAAAATAATGGTGTTACTTGGCTACATTTAAGACCCGATTGTAATTTGTTGCCACAAATGAAAAGGAAAATCCATCCGACACATTTGCAAGGTTTCCTGATAAATGAACTAGCTCGTCTCTGTCAACGGCACGGAGACTTGCACGGATGTTACACAGAAATTGGTGACCGGGCCAGCAGGCGATTGCGTTATCATTCTATTCAGCTCTGCAGTCAACGGGTCACCGCTTATGGTGTAACACACACGGGCCGGTCTTGTTTTTATTACATTAATTTACCGCACCTGTGCAACATGGAAGATATTGAGAAGACAGAGAGGTTCTCCTTCAGTACAGTCATGGAAGTATTCACACTATTTTTGGATGTATTGGTGAAAGGAGAAGTCAATGCAAATAGCCTTGGTGAAGCCCAGCACAGCTCCACCTCCACAACACTGGTGGTCACTCCGCTTGCTTTTGATTTGATTTGATTTTGGTAAAAGATATACAAGTAAAATCATTCACCAAAATGTATACAAGCAGACCAACAACCTACCACTACTAGACCCAAACATTATGTTGAAAGCAACTGACTGGACTGTCATGGAATTTGCTGAGCACCTTCATGATCCCTGGAGAATGACCCCTGTACTGATTTTGGTGACAAAGTGACCTTTCCTAGTGAATATGCAATATATGCCCCCCAGGCCCCACACACAAACACACACACTATTTCCACTATGGCATATGTACCAGACATATTTGATGTATAACCTAAAATAATCCAATCATATTCACACAAACTTACATTTATAGTATTAAGCTACTGTACATTAAAATGTCCTTCTGCTTATAAGCCAAGTGTTAAATATGATTGCCCTGAAAATGTGTCTGCTTAGCAGTTAATTTGTTCAAATTCCTTTGCCATAACATGCAAAGATGGAAGGTTTAAACATTTTTAACTAATCCTATTTCTGCCCCCACCCATATGGGATCCTTGGCTGTCACCAGCTGCCATCACAAAGATGGAAAGGGGGATTTTAATGATGTGATGATGGCTGGCAAAAACAGAATCACTCACACGTCCTCACTAATGACAGGGTGTCCCTAAAAACGGCTTTGAAACATGCAGGTGACATAATGTCTTTTGCAGTCAATTATATTCCCAGACACTATAGTTTGGGAATATAAGGAAGCAACAGTTGACGGCAACAGGTGAGCTTTACTATAGCCTCCATAGGGGCCATGTCCACACTCCACATGAAGCGTTTGTTTTTTAGCTGCCAGTGCCTTTCTGCTATGCATTTCTATGTGAAAGACACGCTAGGAGAGCTCCTCTTCCCGGTGCTGCGCCTCGCGTTTTGGCAGAGCACCCTGGGCGCCTCCAGTAGAAATAGTCAAACTTTTGGGAGAGGAGTGCTGCTCATCAATGTCACTTTCCTATGCAGAAGTTTGGAGCAACACACCCACAAACATTGAGCGAAGATGTCTGTACCACTGTGTACAACTGTAGCGCTCCGCCCGGGCCAAAAGAAAAAAGAAGCTTTCTTTGGACACAGAAGCACTGTGAAATGGCCCATTACGACCCAGTGAAAAATGGCTGCTGCTGTAAATTTAAGCAATTAAAATGGAAGAACTTCATTGCAGGCCAACAGTTCAGGTAATCTATTTCTGTTGACAGGTTTTATTGAAACAGATCAAAAGGAGAAAAAAAGAAGAGAACAGGAAAAAACAAGAAATATTGAGGTAAGATTTTTTTCATTTCTGTGCCAACCTTGAGTTTGTTTCAGCCTGTTGTCTGCTACAATCTGTCAAGTCAGCCAAGTCTATGCCAGTCTGCCCTCCAAGCCACACACACACACACACCCCTGCCGCTCAACTCCCCCCCCCCCCCCCCCCCACACGCCCCAGGTGCCACACGTCTCTGCAGCCTGTGGCTCTTTAACAAATGTCCCTCTCCTCCCAGCCCCATGATCCAACTTGAAGTTGGAGACTCTGGGGGTGACATTCCCATTGGTAACTACACCCCCCCCCACCCTTTCTGCCTTTCCACAGTGGCGAGGCAAACAGCAACACGCTCCCAAATAAAACCCATTATTCCCCTCCTCTCTCTGACTGTGATGTTGCATCACGCGGCGTGCACCGGCAACAACGTGGAGGCAGCGCAATGCCACAGAAGAGCACTGTTTCCAGGCAGGCTGAGCGCCGACGCGCACCATTAGCTGGTGAGTTCTAACGCAGCTGGGCCTCCCCCTCTGCACTGGGACCTGATGTGGTGATGATGTTCACACTCCACCAGCCATCAACCACTCTTCTCCCCCCTGCCTCGTAGTCTTCCCCGTCAGCCCACCACAAACCCTACGAGCTCACAAAGCGTCACACTCACAACGTGTTGTGATATAGATCGGCTATTTTCCCCGAAGATATTTACTGTACAACGGCAAGAGTAGGGGCCCTGGTGTAGAGCCCTGTGGGACTCTGGTCAACTAGCGTTTTTACACATTTAACCACTCAAACCCTATAGACCTTGTTCCAAGTCAAATAGCAGACATCACCGATCAACAAGCTCGCAACACGTCGCGTTGTGACGCTTAACGTTGCGAGTTGGCTATTTTTGCACAATGTTCACAGTTTTTCACTTAACGTTCCCTGATTTTTGCTGCGTGTTTGTCTATTATGACATATCCAGAGTAGGAACGCTAGGGTTTTGGAGGTAGCCCAAGCGGTCCTTTTGGGGAGGGGGCGGGGCGGGACAGCAACAGTGGAGGGAGGGAGGCCGCCACCAGACTGGAGACAGAAAGAGGGAGGCATGGGGAGCTGCAACAATGGAGCTGGCTGAAACAAACCCTGGTGTACGTGTCCCCCAGCTCCCACACACACACACACACACGCCATGTGAAACCATCTGATACATGTACTGCTGCTCCCACTTGTCAATCAAAGCTGGGGGAGGGGGATGAGGCGAGAGCCGCCTCTTTCAATGTGATATGGTTGTTAAGAGGAACATAGCAGAAGTTGAGGAGTGGGGGGGGGGTGTTTGTGTATATTAACAAGGGATGGGGAGGGGGGCGGACCTTGAGGGATAACTTGACTGAGTGATAAACAGTGTTTATGGTTCAACGGATAGGCCGGCATTTTCGAACGCCTAAAACTGAGACTTTTTAAGACATCTGTTGACCCCGATTTGTTTTGAAAACTCTGATGCATTACTACAGTGGTTAATGCCAGAAAACGCAATTAAATCATTCATTATGTCAAATCGTCAGCTAAAACTTCTTCTTGACAGCACTGTGGGTGTAAATGAACACTCAAACCTCCAATATCACAACTTATTGTTGTGAAGTTGTTTCAGTCATCATCCTACAAGTCTGTAAGGCCATCAACATCTTCCTTGTCGTCAACTTCTACCAAACACACGATATTGGTACGCCACAATGCGAACACTGAAGTAAAACAACTCCTACCTAAAACCACAGACTACAGCAACAGAAAGGGGAAGTATTCTTTGAATGTACAAGTGTTGTGCGACTTCAAGTAGTATGGTTGTCAAATGTAAAATGTGATATGTGTTTCAGGCATGTGGTATGGATGGAGATAGGTTCTTCTACAAAGCTTGTGTGGACTGAGATAATTTTTGTTTTAACCACTTAAACCTACACACTTAGTTGACCAGATTCCCAAGGGCTCTATACCAGTCCCCTCCAGACTAGCCCATCTACAAGCTCACAATGTGTCATGTTGTGCGAGCTTGTAGATCGGCTATTTTCACAGAATGTTAGGCCCAGAATAGGAACGCTAGAGTTGAGTGGTTAAAATGCGTTTTAAAATGAACGCATTGAGAGGTCGCCACTCATGGGCCAGTGAAGACGGTAAGAACCGGGATGCTTCGGTGGGTGGAACACGAGAGCAGACATGAAGGAATGAGTGAACAGCACAGAGAGAAGAAGCAGACCCAGGGCAAAGCACGATGAGCTGAGATAGCAAGATAGAATAAAAAAAACACACACAAACGCTTCCTGATGAAAGGCTCATTGTTGCGTTTGCGGGTGGGGGGGGGGGGGGGGGGGCTCCGTTGTGCTCTCCTCTCCGGGGGCCTCGTCAAAGGAGCTGAGCAGGCTAGGGTTAAAAGGTATAAGATATTTGGGATGAAAGCTGGAAGCTATTGATCCCTCTAAGGTTCCGTGGTACTCGCTGGCTGAAACATGGCCCGCTGACCAATCTCTGGCTGATAGCGCAGCGATGCACGGTTCCTCCGGAAAAGCCTGACAGCCCCACTACTGCTGCTTTTCTGAAGATGCCGCCGGGGCAAGATGTTGGCTTTCCACGCGGGACACCCGGGTTTGATTCCCGGGCGTTACATTGGTGTGGTGACCCGGATCGGGTTTCCCGTGGGGAGAGGTCAAAAGGGGGGTGAATGTACCAGTAGTAGCTCGGAGCCTCTGTCTGATGACCAAAAGCCTAATATCTCCCCGGGCCAAGGAGGAATTCCCCTTTAGGCTAGTGGATAAGATGTTGGCTTTCCACGCGGGACACCCGGGTTCGATTCCCGGGGTGTTATATATTTCCTGTATATCGACGAATCGATTCGCAAAAATGACAAATATATTTTTCATAATCAACTAAATCAATTAGTCTTATTAACCACTGAAGCTCTATATACTTCACTGTACAATGGTGGAGAGCAATAATTGCCTAACTACAAGCTCACAACGTGTTACGCGTCATGATGCAATGCGTTGTTGTATACATTTTATTTGATAAAAGCGATTAACTGTTGAATCCGCAATATTTACAGTACAGACCTTTTCAGAGAACTATGAGGGCAGTGTAAAAAATAAAAAGTGTGATATTGATTTGAAGTCACATCACCCAGGCCTACTCCCCGCCATCCCTCACACACCACAACGACCCACTGACTGCAGCACCACACTTTACGTGACTGCCCTCTACACTCAGAAGCCACTGAAAGTGGGAATCAGCGAGACGCTGTCTCGTCTGAAGTTGTGCCATCATAGAAGCAACACTTAAAAACCACCACCCCCCCATCTCCTTTTAATCCATTTGCTTCTAGACAAGAAAAACAAGGCTGTGTGCACTCAGCAGCTCGCAGGCAGCCAGCTCTGGCTTATTTGCAAGATCTAATAGGGCTAAATCTTCTTTTACAATCATGCCGGGGGCTCTAGGAAGAATAGGAACACCCCCCTCCCTCCCTCCCTCCCTCCCTAGACAGACTGCGGCAGCAGCCAGCACCCAGGCAGAGAAGAGAAACCCTCCACCCTTCAGGGGGAAGGGAAAAGAAAGCCACCATCTGGGGTTTAGTCATGGTGATGCCAGGCCAGGGGAAGGGGCTCGGGGTAGTGGGCCAAACAGTGGGGATACAGTACATTTTTGAAACATGGATGGACAGGACAAATAAGTTGGTGCCAGTGGAGACGGTGGTGCTGGGGGACGGTGGCTGACGGGACACGAGACTTGCAGACAGGTACTCCGGGCGGGGAGCAGCTAACGCAGAAAGACAGGCGCCAGACCCCGAAGGAGAGGGGAGGATGAGTGACGTGGACAGAGCTCCGTTCAGAGGGAGTCTATAGCAGGTCGACAACTGAGGTGTATCAGAGCAAATGGCAGGCAAAAGTTGACTCCAGGGGTGAGAAATACAAGTAAGCCCTATATACTTTGTTGAACGACGAATAACCAAATTACACAATACAACTTCACAATGCACCGCGATACAAGTTACAACACGTTGTGAGCTTTTAGAGCTGCTCTTTTGGAAAATAAATAAATAAATCTCTGTCTATAATGTCATGCCCAAAATATGGACGCCAGGTTGAACGTGTCTAATGAGCCTGTTAACTGCGGGACAACACGACTTTCCAGAGCAGCAGCCAACTTCCCATCTCCCTGCATCGCACGAGGACCACCGCCTGGCTCCGTCGGCCCACTGTGAACCGATTTAACCCTGAAAAAGACAATTAGCACCAGTTTTCACCCCCCCTATCCCTTCCTGTCCGTCTTGGAGATTAAATATTAAACAAGGAAGAGGCCAGCGTCCTTCAGAGCTGAGACCGCGCGGGACAGGGCAATGAAGATGTACGGAACAGAAGCATGACCACGCACCAAATAGGCGACCAGCAGAGAGGCGAGTGGGAGGGGAACACGGGGCCGGGGCTTTTTGGCGACCAATCAAGCGGCGGGCGTCTGGCAGCCCTTCGCTGGCCGATGAAGGACACATCCTCGAGGATCCAGGGGCGCCTGGAGGCTGTGGGATTTCAGGGATCATTTCACAGCAACACTGGCCAGAAAAAAAGCCATACTCCACAGAGACAAAGAGTCAGCCTGGAGGGGGGCGGGGAGGGTCCGCCGGACAGCCATGTTGACCCTGGGCCTACATCCTGCAGACCCCCCCCCCACACACACACACATAAAACACATAAGCGCACTTCACAGTCTCATCCTTTCTACGTCACTCCCCCCAGTGCTCTTCCTTCTGTACCTAAAACCCTCCATCGCTCGCTCTCCTCCCCTTTCTCCAGTGACAGTGAAGTGTATCAGCACAGGAACAATGTGCAAGGAGCCGTTTTGTGAGCCTTTGCCTAAGAGGTGGGAGAGAGAAAAAAAAACACACACACACGAAGAAAAAAACTGCCATTATCACTGACTGGAACCTTGGGGAAGAAAAGAACCTCCCCGGCAACGCCACAGCAGCACCTTCCGACTGGATCACTGAGTTTGTTAATATCCCGCCCGGTAGCGGTTTCACGGGGCACAAAAGTTGTGCTCTCAACGGTGGCATTCATTAGGAAAAAGTTCTCTGTTACATGAAAAAGGACTGGGTTTTCTTGTCCTGCCAGAGACTGCCATAGGAGTAGTAGTATTCTATGTCCAGTGATCGGTCTCGCTCATCCATACACACACACAAACAACGTTTTCAGACCACCACCCAGGAGAGGACCACATGTGACCTGCACAGCCACCCCTTCTGTGTAGGCCCTACACTTTGAGAACCAGGCACTGGTTCTCAAAGTGGGGTCCAGGGACCCCCAGGGGTCATTGAGGGGGTTCTAGGGGAGTCCGCAGCAAAATGAGGAACAGTTCATTTTATTATTTGGGTACTAGAAAATGTTCACAAATCTTGACAAACCTTCTCCTATGGGGGTCCCTGGCACAAAATCTTTTCACGTGGGGGATCCACGGTCAAATACATGTAAAATGTGGGGTCCTTGACATGAACATTTTTGAGAACCACAAGTATAGGAGAGAAGCAGAACTTTTTCCTTGTAAGACACAGCAGAAAGGATTTTTACCCCCCTTCCAAACTAGCTTGTTATCGTTTTCTCAGAGGAAACGACAGCAGCGACTGAGACAGAGGCTTTTCCGTTGACAACGGCGACTAATGCCGCTGAGGTATGCATGCATTGCATGCATGCCCAGGCCCTTCCGCTAACTCATCTGCCAATTTTGACACCAGAGGACAAAACCAGAATAGAAGATTAACA